>NC_092876.1:355371434-355583934 GCF_028372415.1 Notamacropus eugenii
AGAGTCTCAAAGTAGCAAGTTGAGACTAGGTACATGGTGGAGACTGCCCATTCCTCTCATGTCTTCTCAGAGTCTTTTCCTTCAGCAACCTGAAGTGAGGTTGACCTCTTGAAGCTAGAAGCCAGAAGTGCCCAAAGTGACTGCAGAGACTAAAGTACCTTGAAAGTTGAAGAGAACTTGAAGACTTCCAAGCTCAAAGACCTGATGAAAATTGAACTATCTATCTTCTCTTTTGCTCTCACCCTCCCTATTTCACCCCTCACTTGGGGAAAGGCATTCATCTCCATAGATAAGGAGAGAGTCCAATATCTATAGGATTAGGATTATTCTCCTACCCACATCCATATACAGTTATCTGTATAAGCTGTAATAAGGGTAATAGATGGGTTAACACAAGTCTGTCCCCACTATTCAAACAACTCAAAACAGTTCTCCGTCCATGGTAGTTCATTATATACAAGGTAGAGGCTATAAAATGAATTTTACTCTTCCCATATGTGATCCTATTTGCGCTCATTACTGCCCTCATTACTCATTACTGAATATGTGACACTTGTTGATATTGTTTATCCTTCATTCTTGAAGAGAACCATGACATCAGGAAGGTGATGCCATGATTTGCAAGTGAACTGGATTTAAGTGAGGGAGGATTGTGCAGTCACCAGCCTCACTTTCTCTGGAACAATCTGGACCCAGTGGCCAGATATCAATCAAGAAGACTAGAGATGACCTCCTAGATTCTACAACACATGGTGGACAACTTAAAGTATTTTGAAAATTTGTTTAAATTAGAGACAGGCAGATATGATTGATCCGTATAAGATATTTGCATTTTAGAAAAAAAAAAGTGTGAATTCTCATCCCATCAGAAAGTATAATATACATAAATTTACAACCCTGAAGGGGGAGAAAAATGTTACCCTGGAAGATGTAGGAATTCATATTACCATATTATTCCAGCAGTCACCTAGGAAAAAAACTCCTTATTTGATAAAAACTTCTGGAAAAGAACCAGAAAGCAATCTGCCAGAAATTAGACTAACATCTTTCACCATATTCCATAATACATTTTAAATGGGTACTTGAATTTTATCTTAAAGCTCATACTATAAAAAAATTAGAAAAGAAACAGATGAGACAAATATTATAGCTATGGGTAGGAGACGTATTCTTAACCAAACAAGAGATAGAGGCAATTGCAAAAGATAAAATAACATTTTGTAAAAAAAAAAGGTTTTAAATTCTGAATTCTCTTCCTCCTTTCTACCCCTCCACTACCCACTGGGAAGTCAAGAAATGTGATATCAATTAGATTGCAGCTTCTGGTAGCCACAGAGAAGCTAGGAAGTCTTAAGAAAACAGGAGACCAGATAATAATATAATACTAACTAGGTGGCAAAGTGAATAAAGTGCTGGTCCTGAAGTCAGGAAGCCTCATCTCTGTGACTTCAAATCTGGTCTCAGACACTTATTAGCTGTGGGACCCTGGCCAAGTCACCTAACCCTGTTTACCTCAGTTTCCTCATCTATAAAATGAGCTGGAGAAGAAAATGGCAAACCCTTCCAGTATTTCTGCCAAGAAAACCCCAAATGGGGTCATGAAGAGTTGGATATGATTCAAACAGCTGGACAACAGCAGCAAACTGATGACAGGTTCACAGTGAGCCAATAAATGGATGACTTTATCTAAAAGGCAGAAGGTAATCATAGGGGAGGATTGGGAGAAGGCTGTTTTCCACTATAGTGAGGGAAGTCCAGGATAGGTCACTAAGTATCTGTCAAGCTTGGAGGTAGGGGACAAGGTTACAAAACCTGGTCATCAGATCCTGCTTACATGGTGAGGTACCCCTCTCCCTCACCTACGGATCGTTCTATTCCTCCATTTTTTGGTCTTTTCTGATCCCCATTTTTTTCTCCATTCATGTATTCATTGATCCTGTTTTACCTCCTTATTTTATCCTTGCCCTTACATAGACCAATTTTTTTGCCAACCTTGTAGCTCTGATATTATAGTCTATATCTTGCCTTCAATTATGCGAAATACAGTATCTTTTAATCTAAATCTTATGTACATCGTAGTTGTTAATAGTAGGAGAATATGGAAATTTTGTCCTAAAAATGAACAAGCTTAACCTTTGCCTGTGAGGGTTTAAAATTGGGAGCCTTACAATACTTCTACCAAACATGCTTCCAATGGAACTTAATGTATTTCACTTTAAGCATTAATTCCTGAAAGTTTGAAATGTTACTGGCATCCTTTGTGAGAAGGCAGGAATCTCCAGTGAGGTTAGGTCAAAGGATGGGGAATTAATAGTGGAAAATGATCTGTGTCCAGTCCAAAGTTGTGGTGGCTCTCTAGAGCTTATCATGGTGTGTCTGTTAGAGAGGCGGCAGCAGCAGCAGCAGCAGCAGCAGCAGCAGCAGCGGCGGTGGTGGTGGTGGTGGTGGTGGTGTGAGTGGTAGTGGTAGTAGTAGTGGTAATATCTCTTGATTTTTGAGAGCCCCTAACTCATGAACATTGTGCCCACACCTTTTAATTTAATTTAATTCAATTTGAGTATGTTTGGGTGAGTTTAACATTACCACCCCCCATACTTATCAGCCAATTTGAAAAAGTCTTCTTGCTTCTTGTCTCAATATAAAGGGAAGCAGAAATCCATAGAATGAGGGAGGAGTTAGATTTGGAGCTGAATGCTGAGAAGGTTCCCTCCAGAGCTTAGAGACACATTTCCTTTCTTCTGACAGTTAAAAATCCTATATATGGAATGTCCTCTAATACGTGCCACTCTTCCATAAGGAAAACTATCCCAAGTTTGAGGCATTGTATGGATCAACACCTAACCAAAGCTACACATGTGAAAAGAATGTGCATGATCAAGGAGCACATATGTCTTACTTGTGTGAGGCTTGGGAAACTCACACTTCTACTATTACAGAGTAATACATCTGCTCTATTTACATCAGTTAACTAACATTTATGATGATCTCTGCTATTCTTTGCTGGGTGAGCCATCTGTTCCAGATGGGAGCTTAGCCCAGAGAGGAATGAAAGAAGGAAAAGTCACTTAAACTCTCTGGTTCATCTCATCTGTAAAGAATAGGGAGCTGGCCTTGGTACCCTGTAAGATCCCTTCTAGCTCTCAATCTATAACCCTATGTGTCAATGGAGGGAGAACCTATACTTCTCCTTCACAGTAGCAAGCTGATATAGAATGGGACTTTCATTTCTGATTAACCAGACATGCAACAAGATGATGATAAATATAAAAACAGACAATCCCTTTAAACCCCCTAAAATCACTTCCTAACGATTTAAATGGGCTTCCCAAGAATTTAAAATCTGTACAGCAGAGGGCAGCAGTGTAGTATCCGTGATCTTTAATTCATTGTGTAATGTTCGGATTACAAATGTGGTTTTTTAAAAAAGTAAAAATAGCATACTTTTCTCATATAGAGAGCTGGCTTTGGAGTCAGATACCCTGACACATACAGTCTGGGTGAACCTGGAGAAGCCCTTAGTGCCCCAGGTGACTCTATGACTATACATTGCACTGTGCAGCAGGTGTTGACTTGAATTAGTGGAGGGCAAGTTTTTTTTAAAACTGGGACTTCCTTATATTGATGAAATCACAGGTTCAATTTAGGAAAAAAAGCTCTATCCTCTTCCCCATATACATGACCTTTAATTCTTTAAATTCTTGCTTCTCTTAAATTTATAAAACAACAACAAAAAAAGATATTCTGGATGTTAACAGGAATTATCATCAAGATAACTATAAATGAAATTCCTCTCCATCACAAAGAAAAGACAGTAACAGCTGCTCATAATGAATAGAGCAGAAACCCTTGTACCCTGTGCTATGGGCTGCCTGAAATTAGAGACCCTTAATAAATGATTGTTCTTTGACTGATTATTTGCTACTTTTAATCAACCATCATTCACCTCTCAACCTTCCTTTTCTTCCCTGGATCAATCATCTGGTACTTTCCTTGTACTATGGTTAGCAATTTCCTACTTCCTCCTCCCTAATCATGTAGTTTAGAGTCACTTTCTCAGGGGCAAAGACCCTTCTCCATTCCTCTGCTGCTTCTATCAGAAGTGCTATCCCCATGTAACTCCTGTCCCAAAGCCCAAAGGTATGGGACTCAGAGTGGTAGTCACTGACCCCAACTTTCTGCTTCCCTTCCTGGTAAGAATTAACATTTCTCTTAGAGAAGAGGTTAGAAGATGTCTCTTCTGCCTCACTTCACGCTGTACAGTGACATTCTTCTCATTACAAAACACCTCACTACACACATCTCTGCCTCTCTTCAAGCCACAAAATGACATCCTCCTTTCCACATAAGACCTCACTACACATGTGGAGACCACTCTCACTTGTACTACACCTACATATTTTAGTCATGTGCATCTTCAGTTTCTATCTTTCTCTGCTCTTCTCTGCTATTACACCCTTGGATTCCCTCACACTATTATTAGCATACTCTTCTTTTTTCTAGACCACTTGCACACATTCTTTCTTCTGAAATTCATAAAACTCTACCTTTTTCAAAGAATTCAGTACCTGACTCATAGTCTTCTTTTCCAGTCCCAATAAACCCTTGCCTTCACCCTTAGGGACTTTAACACTTTTTAATATCTCTTCAAATACCTTGATCTCACCCTCCTCACTCCTATGATACTATCTTGATTTTACCTTAACCAGTCACCAGGAATAACCACACCTCAGACCTCACCATCACCCATAACTTTCATTCTTTAGTGATCTCAAATTCTAAAATTCTTTCTGATATCAATTTCAAGTCCTTCCTTAACTTGTGCTTTATCCTCAATGGACTCTCAATTTACCCCATTTCTCCTTATTTTCCTAGTCCACCCGCCTTCACTTTCTGCACTTCACAGTCTCCAATTCAAAGCTACTCAGTTCAGTCCAATCCAATTCAATTCAACAAGCATTTGTTGTATCCTTTGTGTGTCAGGTACTAAGGTGGTCTGGGGATGTAAAGAGAAAAAGCCAACAGACTGTAACCTCAAGAACCTTGCCTTCTATATAGGAGAAAACAGTATGTACACAGATAATCACAAAATATATATAAAGTTGAATTGGAAATAGGAAGAATTGCGTTATGTTGTATAGAGTATTACAGTTGAGGCAGATGTGGATAATTAAGAATAAAGAGCCAGCCTAAGAGTGAGAAAGACATGGATTTAAGTCCTCCCTCTGACTATGAGTAAACCATTTATCCTCTCATTGTCCCAGGAAACTCTCTAAAACCCCAAGTTGTAGAGAAGTTGTATATCTTTATTGGTAGAGGGAGATTATTCAGATGTTTCCTACCCCAGTGACAGGGTTTGACAGGGTCAAATCAATTACAGGCATACCTCTTTTACTGCACTTCACTTTATTGTGCTTTACAGATATTGTATTTTTTACAGATTGATAATCTGTGGCAAGCCCCTGTTGAGCAAGTCTATTAGCTCCATTTTTGCAACAGTATGTGCTCACATTGTGTCCCTGTGTCACATGTTGGTAATTCTCTCAATTTCAAACTTTTTAATTTATTATTATATCTGTTAAAGTGATCTGTGATTTGTGATCTTTGATTTTTACTGTGATGTGCAACAAACCACAGCTGTATAGGAGTGAACTTATGTGTGTTTGGACTGCTCCAACCACCTGCCTTTCCAGTTTCTCTGGTCTCTAAGTGTTCAAGTGAAAGGAAAAATCAACTGATGTAGCAAACTTCATTGTTCCCTTAGTTTAAAAAATTGTCACAGTTGGGGGGTGGAGACAAGATGGTGGAGTAGAAGGATTGAACTGCTCTAGCTCTACCCCAGTAACCCACAAAATACTTGTAAAAAATGACTCTAAACAAATTCTAGAGCAGCAGAAGCCACAAAACAATAGAGGGAAAGAGATTTCCAGTCCACGACAGCCTGGAAGACTGACAGGAAAAATATATTCCACCAGTCTAGGAGTGGAGCGCAGCCCAGCCTTGGCCATGCAGCATGGCACAAACAGGACTGGAGCAGGCTTCAGGGGGTGGAATCCTGGGTAACAACTGAGGTTCCCAGATTTCTTAACCCACAAATGCCAAAGACAGCTTCAAAGGTCAGTAAGAAAACTCTTTCCTCTGGGTGAGGAGGGAGCCCAGACTGGTCCCAGCCCCAGCCCCAGGGTGCAGCAGCCACTTTTACAGCCCTCAGCCTAAAGACCATGGGGGAATCCAGCAGCTGATCTGGGTCTCAGTCCTGAGTGGTGGTCCTGGGGTAAGGAGGAGCATTGGTGTGGTGGAGTTGGTGGAGGTTCTGGAAAGGGAATCCTGCTCATAGACCAGACCACAGGCTAGGAGAAGAGTAAACTCCTCTCCCTTGATTGTGCCACTTTGGAAGAACTGCAAACTTATAGGTCCCTAAAGTATACCCTCCACTTGACAAAGGACTCAGAAGTCAAGTAACTGGCTGAGAAGATGCCCAAAAAAGGGGAAAAAATAAGACTATAGAAGGTAACTTTCTTGGTGAACAGGTATTTTTTTCCATCCTTTCAGATGATGAAGAACAAAGCATATAATCAGAGGAAGACATCAAAGTCAAAGCTTCTACATTGAAAACCTCCAAAAAATATGCAATGGCCTCAGGCCATGGAAGAACTTAAAAAGGATTTTGAAAATCAAGTAAGAGAGGTGAAGGAAAAATTGGGAAGAGAAATGAGAGTGATGCAAGAAAATCATGAAAAGTGAGTAAACAGCTTGCTAAAGGTGACCCAAAAAATGCTGAAGAAAATAGTGCCTTTAAAAATAGACTAACCAAAATGGCAAAAGAGGTCCAAAAGGCCAATGACAAGAAGAATACTTTAAAAAGCAGAGAGGGCCAAATGGAAAAGTAGGCTCGAAAGCTCACTGAAGAAAATAGTTCTTTAAAAATTAGAATGGAGCAGATGGAAGCTAATGACTTTATGAGAAACCAAGACAATACAAAACAAAACCAAAAGAATGAAAAAAAAATAGAAGACAATGTGAAATATCTCATTGGAAAAACAACTGATCTGGAAAATAGGTCCAGGAGAAATAATTTAAAAATTATTGTTTTACCTGAAAACTGATCAAAAAGAGAGCCTACACATCATCTTCCAAAAAATTATCAAGAAAAATTGCCCTGATATTCTAGAACCAGAGGGTGAAATAAATATTGAACCTACTGATCTCCTCCTGAAAGAGATTCCAAAAGGAAAACTAGGAATATTGTAGCCAAATTCTAGAGTTGCCAGGTCAAGAAGAAAATATTACAAGCAGCCAGAAAGAAACAATTCAAGTAATGTGGAAATACAATCATGATAAGACAGGATTTAGCAGCTTCTACACTAAGGGAGCAAAGGGCTTGGAATATGATATTCCAGAAGTCAAAGGAACTAGGATTAAAACCAAAACTCACCTACCCAACAAATCTGAGTATAATACGTCAGGGGGAAAAATGGAATTTCAATGAAATAGAGGACTTCCAAGCATTCTTACTGGAAAGACAAGAGCTAAATAGGAAATTTGACTTTCAAATACAAGAATCAAGAGAAACATGAAAAGGTAAACAGGAAAGAGAAGCCTTAATGAACTCATTAAAGTTGAACTGTTTACATTTCTACATGGAAAGATGTTGTTTGTAACTAATGAGATCTTTTTGATTATTAGGATAGTTAGAGGGAATATATATATATATATATATGTAATTGAGTATGGGTATGTATATATGTGCATATTATATATGTATAGGTATGTATATGTACATGGGTATATGTGTGTATGTATATATACTTGTGTGTGTGTGTGTGTGTGTGTGTGTGTGTATATATATATATATATATATATATATATATATATATATATATATATATATATATATATACACAAAGACAGAAGGCACAGGGTGAGCTGAATATGAAGGGAGAATCCCTAAAAAAATTGAAATTTACTATTGAATGGAAAGTACTAGGAGCAATAGAAAGGGAGAGGTAGAATGTAGCAAATCATCTTACATAAAAGAAGGACAAAAGAACTTTTACAATGGAAGGGAACAGTGGGGACATGAAAGGAAATAAGTGAACCTTACTCTCATGAGATTTGGCTTAAGGAGGAAATAACACACACTCTATTGGATGTGGAAATCTATTTTACTCTGCAGGAAGGGAAGAGGGAATGGGATAGGAGAGGGAAGATAATAGAAGGGACACTAAATTGGGGAAAGGGATAATCAGAAGCAAACACTATTGTGGGGGGATAGATCAAGGGGGTAAATGAAATAAATGAAGGGCAGGCTAGGACAGAGGAAAATGTGGTAAGTCTTTTACAACATACCTGTTATGCAAGTGTTTTGCATTGTTGCACATGTATGACCTATATTGAATTGCTTGTTTTCCCAATGAGGGTGACTAGGGAAGGAGGGAGAGCATATGGAACTCAAAGCTTTAAAAATGAATGTTAAGGAGGCGGAGCCAAGATGGCGAAGTAGAAAGACGCACATACACATAGCTCCGAACCCACAAACCACAGAACGGCTAGAGGGGACCAAGGCAGGGCGATTTCTGCACCCAGAGACCACGGAATATTGGAGCGAGGGAGATTTCTGCTCCGGAGAGACCTGCAAACCTCTCGCGGGGGGTCCTTCGCGCCGTGGACTGGGCGCTGGGACGGGGAGCAGAGTGCAGCCCTGCCGCGGCGCAGAGTGCAGCCCTGCCGCAGCCACGACACCGTGAGGAAAAGATCCGAGAGGGCTACGGGGACAGGATCTCCAGTGGCCACGCTGGTCCCCACACCCACAGAGGGACTTGCAAACCTCTCGCAAAAGGTCCGTCGCACTGCAGACGCGGAGCCCAGCCCGGACCTGCGGCGGCGGCGGCGGCCATGGCTCCGAGAGGCACAGATCTGAGAAGGCTCCAGAGACGGGATCTCAAGCAGCGGCACTAGCCCCCCCACCAACAGGTGACTGATGGGGGTAGGTGAGAGAGTCTCTTTGGCAGGTTGAGAGGGGAGTGGGGTGCCCCCATGGCTTGGGCCCCCCCAGGAGATAGAAGCTGAGAGGCGGCTGCAGACAGGGGCTCCCCAAACGGGCGGGAGCCTGGATCCATTGTGGAAGGTCTGTGCATAAACCCCCTGAGAGAACCAAGCCAGAGAGGCGGCCCTGCCCCTGACCTCAGCACCTGAACTTAATTTAACGCTGAATAGCAGCCCTGCCCCCGCCAAAAACCCTAAGGCGGGAAGCAGCATTTGAATCTCAGTCCCCAAACGCTGGCTGGGAGGACCAGGAGGCGAGGTGGGTGTGAGGAGAACATTCAGAGGTCAGGCCACTGGTTGGAGAAAATGCCAAGAAAAGGGAAAAGAAATAAAACTATTGAAGGGTACTTTCTTGGAGAAAAGACACTTCCTCCCTTCCTTTCTGATGGGGAGGAACAATGCTTGCCATCAGGCAAAGACACAGAAATCGAGGATTCTGTGTCCCAGCCCACCCAATGGGCTCAGGCCATGGAAGAGCTCAAGAGGAATTTTGAAAATCAACTTAGAGAGGTGGAGGAAAGACTGGGAAGGGAAATGAGAGGGATGAGGGAAAAGCATGAAAAGCAGATCAGCTCCCTGCTAAAGGAGAACCAAAAAAATCTTGAAGAAATTGGCACCTTGAGAACTAGCCTAACTCAGCTGGCAAGGGAGGTGCAAGGAGCCAATGAGGAGAAGAATGCTTTCAAAAGCAGAATTAACCAAATGGAAAAGGAGATTCAAAAGCTCACTGAAGAAAATAGATCTTTCAAAACTGGAATGGTACGGATGGACGCTAAGGACTTTATGAGAAAGACAGATATCTCAGAACATACCGCGCAGATTCGAAAAATGGAAGATAATGTGAAATATCTTATTGGAAAAACAACTGACCTGGAAAATAGAATCAGGAGAAACAATGTAAAAATTCTGGGACTACCTGAAAACCATGATCAAAAGAAGAGCCTAGACATCATCTTCCATGAAATTATCAAGGAAAACTGCCCTGAGATTCTAGAACCAGAAGGCAAAATAAATATTCAAGGAATCTGCAGAACACCACATGAAAGAGATCCAAAAAGAGAAACTCCTAGGAGCATTGTGGCCAAATTCCAGAATTCCCAGGTGAAAGAGAAAATATTGCAAGCAGCTAGAAAGAAACAATTCAAGTACTGTGGAAATACAATCAGGATAGCACAAGATCTGGCACCCTCTACATTGAGGGATAGAAGGGAATGGAATAGGATATTCCAGAAGTCAAAGGAACTAGGACTGAAGCCAAGAATCACCTACCCAGCAAAACTGAGTATAATACTTCAGGAGAAAAAATGGTCTTTCAATGAAATAGAGGACTTTCAAATTTTCCTGATGAAAAGACCAGAGCTGGAAAGAAAATTTGACTTTCTAACACAAGAATGAAGAGAACCATGAAAAGGTGAACAGCAAAGAGAAGTCATAAGGGACTTACTAAAGTTGAACTGTTTACATTCCCACATGGAAAGACAATATTTCTAACTCTTGAAACATTTCAGTATCTGGGTACTGGGTGGGAGTACACACACACACACATGCACACACGCACACATACATAGAGACAGAGTGCACAGAGTGAATTAAAGAGGATGGGATCATACCTTAAAAAAAAAAAATGAAATCAAGCAGTGAGAGAGAAATATTGGGAGGAGAAAGGGAGAAGTTATATGGGGCAAATTATCTCTCATAAAAGAGGCAAGCAAAAGACTTATTAGTGGTGGGATAAAGAGGGGAGGCAAGAGAAAAACATGAGGTCTACTCTCATCACATTCCACTAAAGGAAAGAATATAATGCACACTCATTTTGATAGGAAAACCTATCTCATAATACAGGAGAGTGGGGGACAGGGGCACAAGCAGGGTAGGGGGGAGGATGGAGGGGAGGGCATGGGGAGGAGAATGCAATACGAGGTCAACACTCATGGGGAGGGAAAGGACCATAAGAAAATAGAAGTAAAGGGGGACAGGATAGGATGAAGGGAAATATAGTTAGTCCTATACAACACAACTAGTATGGAAATCATTTGCAAAACAACACAGATAAGGCCTATATTGAATTGCCTGTCTTCCAAGGGGAAGGGGTGGAGAGGGAGGGAGCTAAAGAAGTTGGAACTCAAAGTGTTAGGACCAAATGTAATGTTCTTACCACTGGGTAACAAGAAACACAGGTTAAGGGGTCAAGAAAGCTATCTGGCCCTACAGGACAAAAGAGAAGATGGAGACAAGGGCAGGGAGGGAGGATAGAGGAGAGAGCAGATAGGTCACAGGGGCAATTAGAAAGCTCGGGTTTGGGGGGGGAAGGGGATAAAAGGGGAGAAAATTTGTAACCCAAAATTGTGTGAAAATAAATGTTAAAAGTTAAATAAAAAAAAAATGAATGTTAAAAATTGTTTTAGCATGCAACTGGAAATTAAGCTATACAGGTAATGAATTATAGAAATCTATTCTGCCCTACAGGAAAATAGAGAGGAAGGGGGATGGAAGAAAGGTGGGTAACATAAGGGAGGACAGACTGGAAGAAGGGGTGCGTTCTGTCCTGGGTCAGGGTGTGGGGAGAGATGGGAAGAAAATTTTGAATTCAAATTCTTGTGGAAGTGAATATTAAGAACTGAAAATAAATAAATTATATATACATATAATTTGCCACAGTCACCCCAACCTTCAGCAACCACCACCCTGATCAGTCAGCAGCCATGAACCCTGAGGCAAGGCCCTTCACCAGAAAAAACATTATGATTTGCTGAATATTCAGATGGTGGTTAGTATTTTTTGTCGATAAAGTATTTTTAAATTAAGGTATTGTTAAGAAAGGTGAAAGAGTCCCCTAAACTTGTCTTTTGAGTTGCCATATTTTCCAGAAACACAGAACCCAGAAAATTCAGGATGCCCTGAATGTGACAAGGACAAAGCCCCCCCACTCCGAGCTGACCTAATTTGTTGTTTGCATCCCAAGCTGGACTCCCTGTGCATCCGTGGCAATCAAGATAGATGCCAGTCAGTCTGCCCTAGGCTGAGAAATTGCTTGTGCAGCTGGGACCTTTGTTAGACAAATAGGCCATCCTATCTTCATGGTCTAGCAGATCTTAAGGGAAAAGAATACTGCTTTTACCATCACTTGTCTCCTTCCCTTCAGGTGGGGTTTTGTCCTTTTTCCAACTTTACTGCACCTTTCCCCCTTTCATGCTATTCCCTTTTAGGAGATTTCTGGTACCTCCTTTGTCATGCTATTATAAACATGGGGGGCAGCTAGGTGGTGCAGTGGATAGAGTACCAGTACAGGAGTCAGAAGGACCTGAGTTCTAATCTCACCTCAGACACTTGACACTCACTAACTGTGTGACCTTGGGCAAGTCACTTAACCACAATTGCTTCATCCTGGGTCATCTCCACTCATCCTGATGAGTATCTGGTCACTGGATTCAGGTGGCTCTGGAGAGAAGTGAGGCTGGTGACCTGCACAGCCATCCCTCACTCAAAACAAAGTCAAGTGCAAGTCATGTCATCATTTCTCTAATGGCATGGTCTTCTTTGGCAACAAAGGATGAACACACACATTATAAACATGTAAACTTCTGTATGGTTTGTGAACTCTTTGCTCTCCTTTGGGTTTGACATGCATGTTCATTTCTCTTGCAATAAATCTATTGTCAAAGCAATATCTCATGGATGTGTGATATGTTTTGGTTAACAGTAACTGCGTTTTTTAAACACAATACTATTGCACACTAAATAGACTACAGTATAGTGTAAACATAACTTTTATATGCATGGAGAAACTAAAAACTTTGTGTCATGCAATATTCACTTTATGGTTATGATTTAGTACCAAACCGACAATATGTACATTTGGGAGTGATCTTCACAGATGTTGAACCCACTGGAGTTGATAAGGTCAACAAGAGCCTTAGAGTATGGGCATGCGTGGTAATACTAACTGAGGAAAATGTATCAGACAGGTGGGGGGGAATCATAAAGAGAAGAATCAATAAAATCTTGGGAAGGAAGAGTGTCCAGGAGAGACAAGTCAATAGCCAAACTTCATGGAGGGTTCGGGAAAGATGAGGACTGAGAAAAGGCCATTGAATTGGCAAGAAAAAGCTCTTTGATGATCTTGGAGAAAGCAGTTTCAGTGGAATGATGGTGACATGTCAGACTTCAAACGTGTGAGAAATGAACAGTTGGTGAGAAACTAGACACAGAGTGTGGGTAGCATTTTTTTCCTTTTAGTTTGACTATTAAAGGAAAGAGAGATAAAGGGTGCTGGCTTGGGGGTGAAGTGAAAGTGGTGTAAAGAGGGGAGAAATCTGAACTTACTTGTTAGTCACAGGGAAGACACCAATAGAAAAGGAAAGGCTGGAAGTTAGGGAAAGAGAAGGAAACATTTAAAGGGAGAAGAGGAATGGGTATGGGATCAAGAGCACAAGTAGAGGGGATGTCCTTGGCAAGGAGAAGGACTACTTCTTCTGATACTAGAGGGAAAAAAAGACTAGGTCATGATGTTAAGTAGTTTTGAAGTCCAGAACTGAGGAGCAGATGGAGGGCAAGTAGCATAGTTCCAATTTTTTCAGTAAAATATGAGGGGAGTTCCTCTGATGAAATGGAGAGGGAAGAAAGAAAAGGTGACTTGAGGAGAGAAGAGACCTGGAACAGATGCTATTTGGCAAATCTTTTAGAGACTCAGTCAAAGAATCGTTGAAAGCATTACCGTACAGAGGTGGACTTAGCATGACTGTGTCACTTCCTCTAGCATTGTCTTTTTTATTTTTGGTAATTTAAAAAATTTTAAACTTAAATACAAAATAAGAAAAGAAAAAATTGCTATGTATACAGCAGATAAGAAAGTATTCAATATGAAAAATAAATACATTTCCCAAGAAAACCTATATAATGAATACTACACATTGTTTTCAAAGGTGCCCAGCTTTTCTTTGCTTCCTTGTTGGTTTTCTTTTTTTTCTCTACTGTGTACTTTTTATTTATTTTTTCCCCTCTTTCCCCCCACCACCTTAAAGGAGGCTACAGTTAAGCATGGATAGACAGATAGGTGATAGATAGATAGTCATAGATACATAAACATACAGATACATACACATGTACACTCATGCATATACATGTAAGATCATACTATGTTTATTTCCTTCTATCATCTATTTTTCTGAAGGTGGTCAGCATCTTCCTTCATAAGTCCAAGTTTTTCCATGTTTTTCTAAATCAACCAGCTCATCATTTCCTACAACACAGCAATATCCCACCCCAATTGATGGAATCATAATAAAGTTGCCCCCTGACTCAAGATAGCCACTACTTCTAGCTAGCCACTGCCCCCAGATCTAATTTTCCTGTTTAAACAGGTATGTTCTTGTACTTAACCACAAGCATGTAATCCATCTAGCCCAAGACAGGACCACAATACCTAACTATCCATCTTGACTAGATAGGACCAGGAGAGTTAGCCAATCAGAAACCTGTATGACCTCTGAACCACAGAAGATACCCCACCCCTATTACCTAATCTCTTAAGAAATCCTTTCTGCATTTTTAATATTCATAATTTCTGTTATGTAATTGCATATTTACCCTATAAAAATCCATTTTGCTTTCACTGAAATTGCTAGCTCCTGTTGGAACCTAGCCTGCTTCTGAGGGATGTCAATCCTTAATAAATGCCTATACTTGAGTCAGAGGTGATCTGACTCTGAATTCTTTGAGGCAGTGCCACCCCAACACAACATGAAACCAGGACAATTTTTGGCATCTCTGAGTGGGCCAAGTCTCTGACTCTGATCCTCGCTCTATGTGGAGCAAAGTCTCTCATCCAAAGGTAAACCTTTTTTCCTTCTTTTAGCTGGAAGGTCCTTCAAGCACCTAGGCAGGCTTGATTGGATTATCTGGGCCCTAGCTCCTTGCAGCCTGGCAAATTCCCTTTAGACAGAGGATGTTCTTTTTGGAAATTTTGAGGGGAGTTCTTTCTGAACTCAGTTTTTTTCTTCATCCTTCTGGGAGGATGCCACTGCAGAGATGAATGTGGCTATAGGGGGAATTTTCTTAGATTTACTGGCATTCAAGTCATAGCTCCCATCACACAAGACTACTAAATTGTAATATAGCCTGGTCTCAGTATAATCTAGAAGACCAAGAAAAATTATCACTATCTGTGCTTTCTGTTTGTGTATGTCTGCTCTATGTCTGTGAAAAAAATCTCTGAGTCTGCCACCTTGTAAAATTTAAAATGCAGACAGACAAAAAAGAAAAACTTTTGATGGCTGTAGCTAGACTGGAAAGATTGGTTGTGTCTCTTAATGAAAAGTTGTTGGAAAAAATCTCTCTCTCTTTCTTATTCTCTCTCTCTCTCTCTCTCTCTCTCTCTCTCTCTCTCTCTCTCTCTCTCTCTCTCTCTCTCTCTCTCTCTCTCTCCCCGTTCTTGAATTCTGGTCAAGTTGTAGATGTGAGGGACATACAGAAAAAAGAGGAAGGGGGAAGCTTTTTCCCTCAGATCTTAAGATCTGAAAAGAGAAAGGGCCTTAAGAGAAAAAGGGTTACTTCACTGATTAAAGAGAGGCAGGTTTCAAGGCTACACTTTAGAAAAGGACTAACACTTAACCCTTTCCTGGGTCACAGAAAAAGAAAAGGTTTGTGTGACAGCATTAAAATCCTAGCCCCAGATTCTGTTTAATACCATTTGGAGCATAGATTTAGGTAATTGAACTCATTCTAGGTTACATTTTAAGTGAAATGTTGGCTCTCCTAATTTGAAATTTAAGATAAGCTAGAATTTATTATACTATTTAGCACTGATAAATTGGGAAAATGGATAGATCTGAAAAAAGAGATGCCCCAGAGTCCAACCTTTGAGCTCTCCACCAGTAGGGGGGAAGAAGGACCTAGGTGCCACTGGATCTTTTCCAGAGTCCCTTAACTGGCAGGTTCAAAGCTCCCACTCTCACAGAAGCTTTTAAAAAGGTGGATACAAAAGTGAAGTTTACCTGAGTAAAAAAAAAACCCTCTTAAGATCCTTCTCCCTGTGGTCCCAACTCTAACTAGCCTAAAGCTACAGTGAAACGTTAGAACTAAAAATATCTTAGTAGATTCTATTAACTCCTCTCATCCAAGATCAGACTGAGAAGAGAGAGTGCTGGAAAATGGTAAGGAATTTGAGTCACCTTCCCCCACCTAGCAAAGGGAAGGAGGGAAGAGGGGCAGCAGCTATAGCAGGGGCCTCACTGGCAATGGCGCTGGACTCCTGGACGCCATGAAGCCCAGTCACTAGGCAAGCAGCATCAGTCTTAGCAGTGTCTGCCAAAGTGGGGAGGGGAAAGGAAGATGGACCAGGATAGTATAAGGTAAGAAGCCAGCCAGCCTCTGCACTTGGTAAGCCCAACTTTCTACCAATACTTTTTTGTATGTGATGAATCAGAAATGTAATTAATGCCATCTAAAGTTTACTGTTGGTGTTACTGTTATATTTCTAAATTGTAAAATTCTCTTATATTGTAAAGTTTGAGTGACCATTGTGAGCCAGAAATGGTGTTTGATAGTAAGCAATTTTTAATCTGAATTTTGTTGAAATTAAAAGACAGTGAAAAAAATGTTTAAAACCAGTTACATTATTTTATTAAGCCCTACTAATCCTGTAAACAATTAAAAAACAACAAAAGAACAGCTAAAACAATTTTGATCTCACGTATGAAAATTGTTAAGTTGCTAAATTGTTTGGGATTATTGTTATAATGTTAAAACCTAAAATTGGTCCCACAGTAGCTCTAAGGGCAGGTGGAGTGGATAC
This sequence comes from Notamacropus eugenii, assembly GCF_028372415.1. Taxonomy (NCBI): domain Eukaryota; kingdom Metazoa; phylum Chordata; class Mammalia; order Diprotodontia; family Macropodidae; genus Notamacropus; species Notamacropus eugenii. Next base: position 355,388,269 of record NC_092876.1, read on the forward strand.
ACCTTATTTCTGTCCTTTGGGAAAAAGGCTAAGGTCTCTTCCAATGTAAGAGTATGGAATGGAGGGGTGGTGGTGACATGTACCAGCCACCATTTACTGGGATCCTAAAAATAAAATAAAAACTCCAAAAGCTATCTTGGCAAGGAAAGAAAAATCAAAGCAAAATAAATTAAATTAAGATTGAAAGTAGGGGACTTGCCATGTAGAAAGTATGTGGTTTTCATCAGTCTAGAGGAAGAATATCATGGAGTAGACAGCCTTTTCTTTGGGGTTGCTTTTGATTCCCCTTATTTTGTAAACTTACCAGATCCCCAGGAACCATCTGCATGGGCTAGGTTATCAGCCCTGGGAAAAAAGAGTTTGTTTGGATAATGGAGTTCCTAAACAATGAACTTGGCTTACTGAGAATTCTCAAGCTTATGTAGAGTATAGAAATGGTTTCTAATGATCTGTCTTTGCACCAGGATAACTTAAACTTAAGGAAAGAAAAAAAAACTAGTGAAAGACATTGAGTGAAATTTCTTATATATATAAGTCATGATAAATGTTTATTGCTTATTGCAACTTTATAAGAGTAAAAATAATTGTATCTAGACCTAAGCTGTGATTAGTGAGACTTTCCATTTGAGGTAAAAGTCCTTGGGACAGCAACTAATTTTATTTTGAGTTTGAATTTAGATATGGTTGTCTGCATTAAGTTGGTATTTGAGAAAAATGCCACAAGCTACTGAGAGGGAATGTGATCCTGTTCCAGGTGGAGGTTTGCTTCTGGGAAAAGCCAAGATGACAATCTCAGCCTCAGTCTAAGATGGGACCTTCCTAGCTCAGTTTCCTCATTGTGTTCCTTTTAAAATGAATGTTTCTCATTTGGTTATTCTTGAGTCTGGCTATGGGGTAGAATTAACACTGCATGGTTAATAGTGACTCATTCATATTCAAACAGTGTTCTGTCCTATTTGGCATAATCATGTCCCTGCTTTTTTCTTTCATGGCAAATTTCTGTAATCAGAGCAAGTGGTCAATATGTGAGATTTTGCTGTTTTCAATCTGAATGTATAGTCCTTCCATATCCCATACAACTGAGTAAATTAGTACTCAGGCTTGGCATCTGCCTACCCACATAGTCAGGTGAAAGATTAAATCCTTGGAATAAGAACATTCTTTCTGAATGATATGGGAACATTAGACAAAGGGAAAAGAAGTTTGTGAAACAAAGGTACAAACACAACGTTAATCATTATTCCATAGACTAAGGCTGGGATACATCTGAGCTACTATAATAAAAAGTGTGTTTAAGATCTGAGCTATTCAGCCTAAAATTATATTCCTTCCTATAGCCTAAATAACTTAGTAAATGTGTACCTGGCCTAGTCATCTGCCTGTTACTCTATCTTTCTATCTGTCTGTGTGTCTGTCTATCTATCTATGAAATAAGGTTCTCAAATGTTTCAAAATGATGTAAGAATAATTGGACATTGGTACAACTGATTGAGGGACTTATTCTATTAATTACTGAAACTAAATCAGAAGCATTTTCAGTTTGGTTTGAGAAAAAGAATTTCAGTGCAATCAATTTTCTTAAAGGTAGTGACTTATGGAATAAAAGTACAACCATGTTTTATTATAAGCAACTTATTGACGTGGACTGTTTGAGAATTAGTTACTTAAAGTGTCCTCCCAAGTCTTGTTTTATAATTGAAGTAAAGTTAACCTCTTATAAGCAAATTCATCTATATAACTATTGAACCCAGGGGTGGAAAGGTTCCACCTGCAAGAGTATTGTTCTTAAATAGCATCTGATCCTCATACAGGAATTGGAATCAGAGTGCAAATTTTTGGGAAAGTAACAAGAACAGATAATCCTGTATGTCAAAAATATATAGCTTCATGGGGCTGTTGGTTTCTTTCTCCTTAATTCTGGAGTCCTGCATATTAAACTTGCCTGTCAGATTTGTGTCTTCCAGACTACAGGCCATTCACCACCGTTGGCAGCCTATACCCATCTATTGTCCCTTTGATATGGCCTATGCTCAATTCCAGTCAACTTCCTCCCCGGGACCCATTGAAGCAGACTCTGTGCCCCTTTTCAGCCTGAGGAAGCTACAAAAGCCAAAATCTTTATCCCTTTTCCCAAATGAGTCTGGGTCCCAGATCTTTGAATGAGGAATGATGGAAGCCCGATACAGCTGCCCCCACACTCAATAAACCACTGCCCTTAGTGGGCCACTGCCTCCAGAGTCAACTGCCCCCAGATCCAATTCTCATGTTTAAACAGGAGTGTTCATGTACTCAACCACAAGCACATCATCCATGTAGCCCAAGACAGGACCACAATGCCTAATTATCCAATTTGAACAGACAGAACCATAATAGCTAGCCAATCAGAAAGCAGCATGATCAGGATGTTTGACCATAGAAGGGACCTCTCCTTTATTACCTAACCACTTAAGAAATCTCTTTTGCCTTTTCAATATTCATAATTTCTGTTGTATAATCAGCATCATTACATTATAAATTCACCTGCGTTGTATTACTAAGTTGCTTTTCCTCTTGGAACTTAGTCTGCTTCTGAGGGTCATCAATCCTCAATAAATGCCTATGCTTGAATTAGAAATGGTCTAACTCTGAATTCTTTGAGACAATTCCAAACACACCATGAAACCACAACATAATCACATCCTATCTGAGAGATTGTCTAGTAAAGGTTTTTCCCCCCCAATTTTCTGCATTCCTTCTATTCTTGGCTATATAGGTTTTATTTATACAAGAAAATTTTAATTTAAAATAATTAAAATTATCCTTTATAAATTTCAACAATGCTTTCACTTTAAGGCTATAGTTTAAAATCTGAGACTGCGGAATCTATTTTCTTTACATCTTTTTTCCCTGGTTTTTTTAAAGTCTTGACATTTTGTTCTTCCAAATGAACTTTGTTATTATTTTTTCTAATTCAGTAAAATATTTTTTAGTAAATTAATTGCGATGACATTGAATAAATGCATTAATTAGGTAAAATTTTTATCTTAAAAAATATGTTGGCCTTATCTACCCATGAACAATAAATATTACTTAAATTATTTACATCTGGGGTTATTTTTATAAAAAGTATTTTATGTTTATGTTAATATATCTCCTGTGTCTGTTTTGGCAGGTTTACAGTCAGGTATTTTATACTGTCTAGATTTTTAAATGATCTAAAAAATATTGAATAATATTGCTGACATATAATGTAGTTTCTCTGTTTTTCACTTTTGATTAAATCTATTTTAACTTCAACTTTGTCTGAGGTCATGATAACTATCCCTGCTTTTTTTTACATACTAAACTCTACTTGTGTCCTTTATTCTATCTTTGTGTGTATCTCACATTTTTATGTTTCCTGAAAGCAATATATTGTTGAATTCAAAATTTTAATTTGCATTTCCATTTTATGGGCAAATTCATCCCATTCACATTCTAAGTTACAATTACTTGTTATGTATTTTCTTCCTTATTTTTCCTCATTATCCTTCTCATCCTTTTTACCCTATCCTTCCTCACTCCTGTTTTACTTCTACCTCCTACTTTATCCTCCTAATTCTTTAACCTACCCATCCCTCTAAGAGTCCCTCCCTTATCCTCGCCCCCCACCCTATCCCTTTGCCCTCATTTCTTTCTGAATTCAGAAGACTTTTATAACCTTCTAGATGTATATGTTGTTCCCTCTCTAACCCATTCCTGATAAGAGTAAGGTTCCAATGCTACCACCCACTATCCTTCCTACTAGCTTCTTCTGTATCAATTATTCCTTTTATGCCTCATTGTATGAGGTAATTTTTTTTGTCTCTTCCCATTTGTTTTTAGAATCACTCCATCATGCTCAGCTCAGTCTATACCTTTCTTTCGAACTACCCAAATAATGATGACATTCTTAAGAGTACTGCTAATATTTTTACATATATGAAGTATACAATTTAACCTTAATAAATCCCTTATAATTGGTCTTTAATGTTTACCTTATATTTCTCCTAGACATTATATGTTGAACTTTTCCTTAAGTTCTGGGGGCTTTGTCACAAAAACCTGAAAGTCTTTCAGTTTGTTTAATACCCATTATTTTTTTTTTTTAATTCAGGATTATGCTTAACTTTGCTAGATAAATTACTGTTGGTTGTAACCCAGCTCTTTTGCTCAATGGAATATGGTATTCCAAGATCTATGGTCCTTCAACCTAGTAGCTTCTAGGTCTTGTGTAATCCTTATTGTCACTCCATAATACTAATGTTTTCCCCTTGTCACTCCAATATTTTCTCCTTCACCTGGGAGCTGTGAAACTTGACTATGATATTCCTATAAGTTTTCCTCCTGGGATCTTGTATTGTTAATGTATTTTTGCTTAATTCTAAGATGTTTCCCACTCATTAATAGGCCCATGTGACCTACTTAAATCACATGGAAGCCTAAGTCACATGTGGTGGGAGGAACTTGCTGAACAGGTGGAATAGTAGGGTGGAGCAGAGTGGGAGGAAGTTGGTAAGAGCAGTTAGGGCAAGGGAGGACCCAAGCAGGCACAGCTGGTCTTGGATTTGCTTGTGGGAAGGTCCTGGTGGGGGAGGAAGTCTTGGGAATGGCTTTGTTCCCTGCTATTCTAATGTTTATTGACTTATTGGTTACTATGATAGATTTGGCTTTCTGATGTTGGAATTTGGCTTTCTGGTATCTGAATAAATGTTTTTCTTCTGCCTTCTGTATGGAGAGTCTGTTATACTTTGCTGTTCATAACTATGCTGGTATATGATTGATGGATTTTTTTCTGTTTCTCCTTTGCCTTCTTGTTCTAGAACTCCAGGGCAATTTTCCTTGATAATTTTGTTTAATATTGTATCAAGATTCTTTTTTTATCATAATTTTCAATAGTCGGACTATTCTTATGTTATTTCTCTTCAATTTCTTCTCCATATCAGTTGTTTTTCTGATGAGATATTTCACTCTCTCTTCTATTTTTTCATTCTTCTGTTTTTGTTTTATGATTTCTTGGTGTGTTAGAACATCATTAAACTCCTCTTGTCCAATTCTGGTTTTCAAGGAAAAATTTTCTTCTTTAAGTTTTTGATTTTCTATTTCCAGCTGATTGACTTTCTTTTCATAATTTTCTTGATTTTCTTGGATTGATCTTATTTTTTTCTAGTTTTTTTTTCTTGATCTCTCTTATTTGATTTTAAAAGTCATTTTTAAGTTTTTCCAAGAACCTTTTTTGTGTTTGGCATTTGACATTTCTCATTGAATAAGGAGTGGGTTGTTTTTTTTTTTTAGCTCCATTATCTTCTTCTGAATATTAAACCAGATCTTCTCTATCTCCTTATTTATTTATTTTTGTTTGTTCATTCATTCATCCATTTATTTATTTGTTCATTCATCCCTCAGTCTGTCTGTTTATTTGTTATTTATTTATTTATTTTTGTTTTGTTTTTAGCGGTTCTTAGTGTAATCAAGTTGCAGTCTCAAGGTGTACGAAATTCTGCCCCAAGCCTTAGGTCCTTTTTACTGTTATTTTCTGAGATCTGTCTCAGGGCCCAACCCTGGGCTCTCCTTTCCACTCCTAATCCACAGCTAGGGCCCTCAGCCACACCATCCTGCAAATGAACTTGCTTCCTGCCAATGGATGCAACCTACACCTGTCCTGTCTGCCCCCAAACTGAAACCAGGGACTCTGCTTTCCTGCAAGTCACCACAACCAACAGGTACTAACTAATTTCTCCCTGCAGCACACCCCTGGTCCCATCAGGTTAGCACAGGTCCTCATCAGGACTCCTGCTCCCCTACTCCCCATCCTGTCTTCCATATGAAAGTTTCTAAGGCTGAGATTGTCCCTTAACCCAGATGCCCTCAGGGCTTGTTGTTGGTTGATTCTTCAGAGTCTGCCTGGAGGTGTTTGCACTTTGCTCAGGCCAAACAGCTCCACCCCTGGAGGTTGGATGTTTCCTGGGGGGTCTTCTCAAATTGTCTTAGGAGGACAACTGCTTCACCCTGTGATTATTTCTGCTGCTCTGAAGTGATGTTCTGTCAGTTTCTTTCTTTTTTTTTTTTGGAGGAGATTTGGAGAACAGAAAGTGTTCTGACCTACTTCACCATCTTCCCAGAATCCTCTCATAGCATTGTCCTTTAAAAACTTTTTCTAGTCCTTTAATTTTATTTTCATTTAATAAATATGTATTATTTTAATATTTCAAGTAACAAATATTTTAAGAATTAATCTGTCCCTGTACTTACCTCCTCCTCCATTCATCAAATTAAAAAAAAATCATTTACATTTCTACATAGTCTGGCAAAACAAGTTCCCAGTTATCCAGTCCAAAAAATGCACAGTTCCACATTTTAAGTTCATCATCTCTCTGCCGGGGGTGTTATATTTTACCTTTGTTTTTTTGGACTAATATATTGCATTGATCAGAGTTCTATAGTCTGTTTTTCCCTATAAAGTTGTTTTTCCCTATAATATTATCATTGTATAAACTTTTCTCATTCTACCCTCCTGCTCATCATTTCCTATAGCACAATAATATTCCATTACATTCATATGCCATAACTTGTTCAACCATTCTCCAACTGATGGTCATCCCCTCAATTTCCAATTGTTTGCCACCACAAAAAGAACTGTTATAAATATTGTTATACAAATAGATCCTTTTCCTTTTTCTAAAAAAAAAAATCTCTGCAACCCAATAATTCTTGAAGACAACTAGGAATTGTGCTAAGAAATAAGCTAAAATGTCACATCCTTTGACCTGGAGATTTCACTGCTAATCATATACAACAGTAAGGTGGTGAATATTGTTGAATATGCTCTGTATGTGCCAAAATATTTAAAGCAGTACTTTTTATAGTAACACAGAGCTAGAGAGAAATATATATCCATCAATCAACAAATCCTGTTACATAGGATCATAGGATCATTGGAAGGAACCTTAGAAGCCATTTAATGGAACCCTTTCCTTTTACAGATAAGGAAACTGAGACTAAGTAAAATAAAATTACTTAATAAAGCTAAGATTTGAGCCCAGGTTCTCTAACTCCCATGAATATAATGGAAATTCACTTCACTATAAAAAATAAATATGACAATTACAGAGAAACATGAGAAGACATGAACTGATGCAAAGTAAAGTGAACAGAACTAGAAAAATAATATACAAAATGACTGTGCCCTTGTAAATGGAAAAAAATTAAACCAAGTGTTGTACAATCATCATGATCAAGCTTGACCTTGTAGAAGAAATTAGAAAATGTACTGTTCTTCTTTGCAGTGGTGGGATATGACGAGCATAGACTGATGCACATCCTTGGGTTTCGGTATTGGTCAGTTTTGCTGAACTGATTTTCTTTTCCTCTTTCCTTCTTTGTCACAAGGATGGCTTGAGTTGGATTGGAGGAGAGATATCCTTGGAAATGAAGGAGATAAAATATAAAGAGATAAAATTTGTAAAAAATTAAATGCTTAGACCAAAGTTTATTTACAAAAGGTGTAACACCTGTTATTTAGGTATCAGTAGTGATCACAGATTTAAAGCTAGAAGGGATCATATTATAGATAATCTAATCCAATGCCCTTTCACAAATGAAGAAAATGAAGCTCAAAGACATGAAAAAAACTTCCCTAAAGGCACTACATGACCTAGCTGGAATTTGAACCCAGGTTCTCCAACTTCAAAGTCAGTGCTGCACCTATTGAACCACATTGTCTCTCTATGAGGAAATATATATTGTTTTATTCTTTCTTACCTAGAGAAATCAAAGCTTAATTACGTGATGCAGTAGGTAGAATGCTAGATTTAAAGTCATGAAGACCTGTGTTCATATCCAACTTCAGATACTTAATAGCTGAGTGACTGGGTAACTCAACCATTCTCAGCCTCAATTTCCTTATCACCTAGTAGGTACTTAATAAATTAAGCTTATTGACTGGCATCTATAAAATGAGTGTAATAATAGCACCTACCTCCCAGGGTTATCATGAGGAAAAAATGAGATAATATTTTTAGAGTCATTTGCAAACCTTAATGTGCTATAAATGCTATTATTTTTATCTTTGGCCATTGGCAGCTAGGTGGTGCAGTGAATAGAGCACCAGCCCTGGAGTCAGGAAGACCTGAGTTCAAATCCAGCCTGGGCAAGTCATTTAACCTTCTTTGCCTCTGTTTCCTCATTTGTAAAATGATCTGGAGAAGGAAATAGCAAGCTACTTGGGTATCTCTACCAAGAAAACCCCCAATGGGAGCCCCAAGGAGTCAGATACGATTGAATATCAACAGCAAGGAAGTTATTGTTATTGTATTTGCTATATTTATTTCATTTCCAGCTAAAAAAGTGCTTCCTATCATTTGGTTTACCCCAATTTATAACCCATTTAATTGTTTACTTCTTCCACTGGCAGTGATACTGTTATTTATGTGGTATGTATTTCATGTATACATTAATGATCTGACATTTGGAGGAAAAAAGACCCAAAACAAAGTAAAACAAAAAAATAAAGCAATGAAGCTGTCAAAGGGAAGCTGTTTCAGAAGTGCAGGTTGCAGTAGTGAAAAATGGGAGGAGAATTCTTTATCTTATATTTTCTGACCTTTCTTAGATGAAAAATCTCAACTTAAAGGTTGATATGATATAGATTTCTTTAGAGCTTTATTATTCCATTTCACTAAAAAAACTAAGAAAACTTCAAAGTAGGATAAAACAATAGCTGAGGGAAAAGGCATTAATTATGTGCTGAATCTGCTTTGCAGATGCTCCTTTTGAATTTGAGAAGCAGCTAAAACCACAGGAGAGAGTGCCATGCTATTTCGGTTTGTTTGTACTACCCCAAAAGCACCTGGGTGCTTCCTATTTCCCTCTTTGCTGCCTCTTTTCTCAATTATATTTACTCCTGAGCTGAGGCTGCATGCAAAGGCATGCAACCAGAGCCTCCTGTGAAGAACTGAGGGCATGCAGTGACTCACATGCACCCTCCTGATATGCCTCTGATATGAGGACATCTCCAGTCATGTATAAAAATGAAGCGTTCCTTCATGTCATCTTCATGGCCTCGGCTCTGGGTATCTTGTTTGTACAAGGTAAGGTAGTTCATTTTGATGTCTCTGTTTTTGTTTCTGCTTCCACATAAGTGTTATAGATGGGTTTGGGAAAATGTTTATCTGTGGCAGATACCAGATGATAATGTCGAGAATCAAGAATGTAGTGAGTGTCGGTAAAAGAAAATGGAGTGGGCAGATTCGCCTCAACAAGTTAAGTGATAATATGACTAAAGCCACAAGGCTAGTCATTTTTTAAGAGATGGGCTACTGTCGACAAGGTTAGCAGACAAGAGAATGTTCACTGCTCCAAGTCACCACCACTATACAACAAGCAAAACAAAATATGTTCCAACCATGCTGTGAGCTCCTAAAGATGCTGCAGTAGAAGAGAAAAACCAATGGATTCCTGTCCAAACCAACTCTCTATAGCCCATGTGCTTGATTTTTAGAGCGTCAGTACTCTCTCATGTCTTCTCTCTTGACTAAAATCTGTTTCCTTGCTTGAATGGTGTCTGTGTCTTGACAATAAATAAAATCAATCAATCAGTTAGTCAGTCACTTGATAAGCATTTACTAAGTGCTTACTATACTCCAGGCTCTGTGATAAGCAGTTCCTGCTCTTGCCTTTCTGCTGGTGGAGCCAACAGATACGTAAATCAATAGCTACATGGTAGGTACAGAGTAGATGGTAGGTAGGTATCCTTGGAGGGCACTAGCAACGAGAGGCAGAGAGAGAAAGGGAATCAGCAAAGGCCTCCTGCAGGATGGAGCCCCTGAGTTTGAATATCAAAGAAAACCAGGGATTCTAAGAGTCCGAGGTTAGGACAACATTCCAGGTATGGTAGAGAGCTGTCACAGTGTACACAATGACTACAGAAATGAAAAGATCTCTAAAACGAGCAATTGAAAACGCAATAAAGATAGACAGATAATGAAATGGCTTTCCAGAGTCAGCTAGAGCTGATTATTAAATTTTTGGTGTGTTTATGCTCTCAGAAATGAGCAAATGCTATGAATCAGGGATTGCCTGCTTTGCTGGTTATCTAGACATACCAACGTGACGAAGACAATGTGAACCTAAAAGTGTGCTACGTCTAAAATCCCTACCTGCCTCCCCACACTTCACCCACCCCCCAAGAATTGGTTGTTAAACATTTTCCAGTATATTCTCATACACTGTTCTTTTCATGTCAGAGAGGCAAGGGATCCTGAGGGCAGAATATCATAGATATGCATTGTCAGGTATATGGCAGGTCTTTTGTTTACTTGTTTTTCTGTGTAATAAAAGAGGGTTCAATCTAAAGTGATAGCAGGAGGAAGATGTTATATCCTGAAATTATGACAATGTAAAAACAAAAGGCATTAATAAAATATTTTAAAAAGAAAAAAATTAAAAGACTTGTTTCGTTCAGAGTGATGAAAATTATAAGGTACTGAGGAAAAGAGGAATTTAGTGATAGACATTAAAATTCACCCCAGAAACACCATGCATTGACTGAGAATGACCCTTTTGTTCATATCACTTGCACACGGAGAAAATCAGGTTTTGGAATTTTTATCTTTAGATCTCTGCAGTGCAACAACAAACTCACCATCTTTAAACAGGCAACTTATTATGAAATTGTGCACATTTGTTCCTTTATGTTTAAAATCGATGGAACAGAATGTTACAAAGAGGGTGAATGGTAGAAAAAAGATCATGTAGAATCTCTGAATTGGAAGGACTCCAGAAGTTGTCTAGTCCAGCCTTCAGATGAAGCAGGAATCCTGGCTACTGGATATATAATTTTGAAAAGGAGTCTTAGGATCGTAAAATCATAGATTTGAAGGTAGAAAGACCTTAAGAGGTCATCTAACCTAAGTCTCCCCTTCAACAAATGGAGAAACTAAGACTCAGGAAGGTGAAGAGACTCCTCCAAGGTTTTATAGGTAGAAGTCAGTGTCAATCTCCATGGCCCTGTTGATAGCCCCATCACACACAAGCTTGCTACCTTGTAGAATTTAGCATATGTGGTAGCTTTTAGCAGTTTATTTGGCGCTCTCAAAATGCTTCCTATCTAGTTTTCAATCACCTCTGATACAATGAGAAAATGCAGTTGTATCTATGCAGTGCCAGACAAGTGGAGAAAAATGGTAGGGGTGCAGTGGGCAAGAGGACAATGATTTAGGAATTTCTAAATATTGGGTGAACAGAATATTTTGAACTAGTAAATGTTCTGCGGGAGGACAGACTTGGGTGGGTTGACGTCAGGGAGAGGAAGAGGAAAATGGAAAGACTGAGAACTTTGACTACTTAGCACTATGGCCCAGGGTGGTGATAATAACAGCTAGTATTTATGTAGCCGCCTTAAGATTTTGAACATTATCTTATTTTATTCTCATAAAAACTCTGAGATGTAAGTGCTATTATTATCCCCATTATACAGATGAGGACACTGAGGAAAACACAGGTAAAATGACTTGCTTACATATAAGTGTCTGAGGCCTTCCTCATTCTAGTTTCAGTGTTTTTTCTACTGAACCACCTAAATGCCTGGTGACTGACTAAAAATGATCATTTTTGTTTATCCAATGCTACTGTGGCACACCTGTTGTAGCGTAGGTTTCCAGGTCTTGAGTTAATCCTTCAAGGCTTATTTGGAGTGATGTAAGCTTCTAGCCCACCCCAGCTTGGTCCCAGTCTCCCTAATTCGGAATAATCTGGTTCAGTTCAGTGTCTTCTGCAGGGGCAGGAGTGGAGCAGAGCAAGAGGACAAGAGAATCTGTGTAATTGACTGGTGGGGTTTGGGGGTAGGGAGAAGATCCTATCTCTGTCCTCAAATGAGTCTCCTGACCTTAGCCCAGTTTACTGCTTCTCTCCATCTTTATAATGGGTAACCATGAATTACCCTACTGCTGAAGGACTTTGAAAATCTATGCCTTTGGAATACCTGGAGCCTAATTATAAAGAAGTCTGGCTCCACTGTTGGAGATGCTTTTCCTGGTGCTCCTAAAATCCTAGAAATGAAATTGAGTCCAATATAAATCTCTTAAATAACATGACCATTATCATGGCCACCACCACCATCACTATCACTGTCATCAGCAGCAGCCAACAACACCAACAATCCTTCATCCAAGTATAGGTTCAGTGGACAGAGCACTGGACCTGCAGTCAGTCCTGTCTCAGACATAGACTAGCTGTGTGATCTGGGTAAGTTACTACTCTCTGGCTTAGTTTTCTCAGCTCTAAAATAGGGATACTAATAGCAGCTACCTCACAAGCTTGTTTTGAGTATTAAATGAGATAGTATGTAAACTACTTTGCAAACTGCAAAGTGAGAATAAGTTTTAGGTATTTATTTCCCTTTTCTCTCTCTAGGCAAGAGAACTGAACCTGTAATGAGGAAACCTTGGTTTGAATCTAGGCTCTGCCACTTACTAGCTGTGTTACCTTATGTTAACTTTAATTCTAAGCCTTAATTTTTTCATCCATAAAAATGGGACCAAGAATACTTGCTACTAATACTAGCTCTCTGTTGTTGTTGGAAAGTGCTTTGTAAACCTTAATGTACTGTAGATATGAGTACTGTTATTGCTAATGAACAACAGATAATATAGAGGGAAGAGTGTTCAGTGTGGACAGCTTTTCTTTGTACCTCCAGTGTTTAACATAGTGCTTAGCACACAATAGATGCTTAATATGTATTTATACACTGACTGACTAGAGTCAGGAGGCCTGTGTTCAGATCTCAGCTCTGACACTCACCAACTGCCTGACCATGATCACTTAGGTTACATAAAATGAGGTTAAGACTACGCATACTCCCTTCCCCATGTGGTTTTTGAGACGAAAATTCTTTGCAAACCTTAATGCCATAAGAGTAACTTGTTGTTTTCATTAATATTGTAATCGATATCCTCATTATTGTGAACATTCTACACAGAAGGGAATGCCAAAGTAGTCACAGGCAATCTATACTTAATAAGAAGGAAGCTACGGCAAGTTTATCATTGTGGGGTTGGAACAAGGTTTTATAGGGGTTTTAAAAGCTAAATTTTAAAAGTTTTAAAAGTTAAATTTTGTCCTAAAAGTATTAAAGAACAAGAGTTGATTGAGTAGGGGCAGATCTAGAAAATCATTTTGTTAACAGCAAGTAATTATGGACTGAAATGGTGAGAGAGTTGAGTCAGGAAGGCTCTTGGAGAGGCTGTTGCAATAAACCAGGTGAGAGGTGATGAGTGCCTATGAGGAGTGGGGAACCTGTGGCCTAGAGTCCACATGTAACTCTCTAGGTCTTCAAGGACCTTTAATTTATTCCTTAATAAAAGGATTTGTTCTATAAAACTTGAACTCAGTCAAAAGACCTCACCCAAGGACCTAGAGGACCACATATTGCTTTGAGGCTTCAGATTCCCCACCCCTGTGGAAACTGTGTGAGTCAGGGATCAGACGCAAGAGATGTTTTAGAGGCAGAAGTGGAATGATTTGACAATTTACTGGAAATGTGAAGTAAAAGAGCATGAGTAGTTGAGGATGACTGAAGAACTAAGATTATATTTACTTTCACACAGCAAAACACACACCATATCACACAAACAACAGTGGAACAGCACATAGTGGATATGTGCAGGTTGCCACACATAGCCAGCAAGAAGTTTTGAAGAATAACCATAGTAAAGATGAAATCAAGAAATTACATGAGAGAAGGAAATGGTCATGTTGCAAGAGCAGGGGATGACAAGGAGAGAACCAATGCGCTCCATTGGAACACTTGCAACATAGGGAGAGAGGAAAGACTTCATCATGTTGGGTGGACTCCTTGTTGTGAACTTTTTGGGAGACTGTGAGTGAGAAAGAGCTGATGGGATAGGCAGACATGTTTAAGACCTCCATTCTTTCAGGAAATTCCCAAATCAATGAAACCACAGATCCATTTGAGTTTTGTCACCTAAATATAAGTGAATGGTCTACTGATTCTTTAGAGGAAGAAATTCATGAGGACAGGGAGGTATCATGACTTAGATGCTCAGAACCATGTCTTCTGTAAATTATTCCTGAGGTTCACTTAGCTTTGGGCTGTAGCTCCAGGTGAATCCTTAGAGACAGGTCATAAAGATGTCAGATCATATTTTTCTAGGAGGGACAATAGAGATGTCTGAAAAAAATTGAGAAGCAACTGATTCTTCATGTATTCTCTTCCATCCTACAACATTTTTATTCCTGTCCTTACCCACTTAGACTCTTGCTCATAAAAGACCATTACATGAAATGTGGTAGTAGATCCTTATAGAAACCTGTTCTCAATAGCCCATTTCAAGTGAAGGTATCATCTATCCTCTTGCTTTTCTCACCTCTGCTCATATAGCTTCCCCTGCCCTTCTATACCTATGAAAGTCTTTCAAGACCCAACTTAGATGCCAACTTTTCCATGAATCCTTCCTTGATAAAATCCCAATGAAAAGCTGCAGGATCAAAGATCTTGAGCTGGAGATTATTTAATCCAACCCTTTCATTTTAAAGATGAGGAAGCAGGTCCAAAGAAATTAAATGACTTGCCCAAAGTCACACAGGTAATAAGTGGCATAGACTAGGTTCAAATCAGAGATGTGCTGGCAAATATGTAACAAATGGAACTCCAGAAAAAACCCACAACACACTTTTAATTTCAAGCCATATTATGAATATTTTTCGTCACTTTCTTAAGTCTAGACAATAAACATATCAAACTCTGATATGTAGTGTTTGCCAATTTCTGATATATAATACTCACACTAAAAATTTAACAATTAGCTTTTATGAGTCTGTTTCAGCTGTCTTTAACATACCAGAGTTCAAATCCAGGTCTCTTCACCGTCCATGCTGTCTCTCCAAGACCTTGGTATTTATCTTCTAATGCCTTGTATTGTGATTACAGCCAGAAGGACCCCTCTATCTACCCCTGCTTTCCAGATACACGAATTCCTTGAAGTAAGAAGCTGGGTCTTATAGACCTTTGCTTTCTCTTGCCACTGCCCAAAACCTCTCACTTAAAGTACTTTATTCATCAAATCACACAAGTCTGGAAATTACTCATTTTATTTAAGGTGGATGTTGGTGAGGACCCTTGATTTATAGCAAACTGACAAACTGTGTCCTGTAAATATTATTATTCCTGATTAGGTCACAATTATTGCCTCTGCAGTCATTGTATGAAGGTTCTAAGGCATATTTCTCAGGCTTTCTTTTCCCTTTTTGCTTCCTTTATCATTAGTCCTTAGAATCATATCTAGTCACCGTATTCATCAAAGTAAAAATAACTCTGAAGGCTCTACTGATAGAGCAGGATTTGCACCTATGTTCTTTATCTCTAGATCTTACCCTTTCCAAAGTACAATGGCAGAAAGGTTGGATTTGCTCTGCTTGGCTCCAGGAGCAAAACTAGGAGAAGAATTTTTTTCTCTTTAGTATTTTTCCAGTTACATATAAAAACAGGCATATAGTCAACGATATAAATTTTAGTTATTACTATTACCTTGCAGAGTTGTTTTGATGGCAAAATGAGAGAGTGATTGTAAAGCACCTAGCGCAGTACCCAACATATAATAGGTACTATATAAATGTTAACTATTATTTTAATGTAATATAATATTGTGTACATATCATATATTTACATTTTCCCTGCTATGCTTATGGATGATCGTGAAAACAGGTTATTAAATACCATTCCATTCTGTCCATAATTGCTTGTACTTGAAGTTTTATGTAAAAATTGGTTAGAAGTTGTGGCAAAAACACGTGTAAGTGGAGATGTTTCTGAGGAAATAACTGCCTTCTGCAAATGACCTGACTTGTTCTATTCTTAAATCACTCCAGGATATGGATTAACAGAGACATCCTCTTCTCTCTGTGGTTATAAACAAACACACTGTGGGCTGTGGAAACTTTGAAAATCACTAAGACAATCAAAACCACTTCTGAATTATCCCACCACTGGAAAAAAAAATCCCCCCAAACTCTAGAGGAACAGTTTAAACTGGGAAAAATGTAGCTCATTTCACTTCATAAACCATGATCAAAGAGGTTTTATTGAATTTTCCCCTAAAGTAATCATCTTTGCTGTGTGATGAAAGCATGAGGACTTGAACTCTAAAAGAAAATGTTTAAAATCCCCTTAACCTTATAACCTAATAAAAACAGATGCTAGAATAAGGCATTAGTATCTCATTCTAGTGAAACTTTCATAGCAATAACACAAGAAGGGGTATTTTTAGAAGGGGATTTTTAGAGGAAACAGAGTGTAGTAGAAGACAACTGTGAAGATGCTCTTAGTTCTCCTAAATGTTTCAGTAATATGAATATGCTTTAGAAGGGTGCTTTACTTTTGAGAAATAGGCATGTAGTTTATGCCTAGTATGCAGAATGAGACATACATTTACAGGCAAAACCAATGAAGGAATTTACTTTGACTATACATATTTGTTACAAGAACTTTTTCTTTTTTCTTTTTTCAGTTGGGAATTGGAAGGAGATAAGGAGAGAAGGAAAAAAATGATAGGATTGCTAAAAAAAGAAAGAAAGAAAAAAGAATGATTGAAGCATTTTTAAATATGCATAGAAGAGAAGGAAGAGAAATAGACAGAAAGAAGCCCAGAAGGACACATGGGAAAGTAGGACAGCTTGAATGATATAGATAGAAGTTCCATTTACTGGGCCCAAGCAATACCTCTGTGACTGACCACAGAATGGGATTATAGATTCAGCCCATACACCCAGAGTGGTATCTTCAATTGAGAAAACAGGTAAGGATCTCAGGTCAAAGGTGAGCCTGTAACAATCTCACCCAGAACTTGCAAAGCCTTCCGAGTGGCTGACAGGAGCTGCGGGCCAGCAGTAGTGTACTGGAAATCCAAGCAGAGAAATACTGAAATTGTGTTAACCAGAAGCAAAATGAGGTCTTGAGCTTGCAAAATTTGGACTAGGTAGGTAGCAACAGGACTTTACACTAGGTCAAACCAGTTGGAGCATACTGAAAGTTTACAGGTCCTCAGTCTAAGGCGCCTCTGAGATCCTTGAGGAACATAGCACTACAGCATATCTAGGGAAAGCAGCTTCAGGACCCTAGAGGATAGAGATCAGGAGTAAACAGGGCCTCAATATTCTCTCCAGAAGTGTGTGGAGGCTGACCCTGATACAAAGCTTCAAGATAAGAAGTAAAACTGAAAAAAATAAGTAAACAAATAAGACTCATCTAAGATAGCAATTATGGATCCAGGGATGGTCAAGAAAAAAACTCAGCAGAAGAGAATAATTCCACAACATTACAAGCAAAGCCTCAAGAAAAACATAGCTTAGGTATGAGGTAAACTAGAATTCTTAGACTAATGAAGTAATAATTTAAAAATCATATTATAAATTAAAGGAAATCTCTTCAGAAAGAATCAGCAATTAAATGAAAAAGCTAGAGGAAAGAACTGGAAGGAGAATTAATAGCTTAGTACAAAAGATTAAAACAAAAAACTTAGTCAAGTTACAATCTCTTTGAAAATTAGAATGGCTCAAATAGATTTTGTGAGACAACAAAAAAATATTAAAACAAAATCAGAAGACTGGAAAAAATAGAATATGAAAAACTTCATTTTTAAAAAATAACCTGGAAGATAGGCAAAGGAGGAAAAAAAGCCTCATAATTATTGAATTACTTGACAACCATGATCAGAAAAAGATCTCAAATTCCGTATTTCAATAAACTTTGAATGAAAATTTCCTGAACTTCTTAAAATTAGAGTGCAATATTAAAATTGAAAGAACCCATTTATAACCTCCTTAAAGAAATTCCAAAAAGGAAAGCTTCTAGAATCCTTATATCCAAAATCCAGGTCAAAGCAAAAATACTGCACAGAATCCAGAAAAAAGGAGTTTAAGTGAGGAGCCACAATCAGTATTACACAAGATTTGTCATCTGCAACACAAAGTACAGGAGAGTTTGTATTCCACAAAGCAATATATATAAACCTACAACTAAGAAAAATTTATTCAGGAAAACAAAAAATTAGAGTTTTAAGAAATAGAGGACTTTTAGTTATCCCTGATGAAAGACCATAGCTGAGTGGAAACTTCGAAATTCAAACATAGGAATGGAGAGAAATATAAAAAGTTACCTATGTTTAAGCGATTGGATGAGACTATGTGAAGATGAAGTTTTTACATTCTAATAATGGGAGAAGAGAGAAGTGATCCATAAGACCTCTAATGTCATAAAAGGTCAGAGGAAATTGAATACAACACAGGGCCTGGAAATGACTTTGCCATATCTTGATATTATTAAAAGATTTTATTATTAAAAGAAAAGGGAGATAAAAATGAAAACACTAGAAACAAAAAGGGGGAAAAGGGAGGGAGTAAGGAACTTGCTCTCACAGAATCTAGGTAGTAAGTAGAATACTACACACACAAGGGGCAAGTATCAATTGAACCTCACTTTCAACTGAACCAGCCAAAAGAGAGTAGAACGAACATGTGTAAAAAATTTAGTATAAAAGTACATTCAGTTCAATAGGGAAATAGGAGGGAACTAGGAAAAGCAAGAAGGGGGAATTAGAAAAAGGATAGACTCAGAGGGATAAGAAGTTTTACATAAGTAAAGCTAATTCCAACTTGACAGAGTGGATTTTGAATGGAGTTCAAATTGATGAAGTCAACTGGGGAAAAATCTTTGTAGCAAGTTTCACTGATAAAGCTTTCATTTAAATGTAACCCTACTCCTCAAGCCCACTGTAATGGGACTCTCTTCACACTTGTGGAGATGCATACCGTGTCCTGTGTGAGGGACAGGGCAGAGTTGGTGACAGTAAGAGCTTCAATATTTTCAGTCTTCTTTGAATTATTTTCCAGCTTTGAGCTATTCTCAGCCCTGCAGTGATTCTGGGTACTTCTGGCTTCCAACTTCAAGAAGGAATTATGTAAAATAAACTGATTGAAATCTACAAGAACAAGGGCTCTGCCTCAGCTAATTAATGATCAATGGATATAAATAGGCAATTTTCAAAGGAAGAAGTCTAAACTATAAATAGCCATAGTAAAAATACTCCAAATTACTAATGTTTAGAGAAATTCAAATGAAAGCAACTATAAGGTTTCACTGCACATCCATCATATTGGCAGAGATGATAGAAAAGAAATATGAAAATGTTGGTGGGGCTACTGGAAAATAGCCTCATTAATGCATTGTTGGTGGAACTGTGAACTAGTACAGCCATTCTGGAGAGAAATTTGCTTCTATGCTCCCAAAGTTGCCAAATGAAGCATATCATTTGACCCAGAAATGCAACTATTAATTCCACATACTTGAGAGATGAGGAAAAAGACCACTTTCTATAAAAATATTTATAGTAACTGTTTTTGTAGTTGTAAAGAATTGAAAACTAATGGGGTGCCCATCAGTTGGACAATAACTGAAAAAATTACGATACGTGAATATGATGGGATATTATTGCATCTTAAAATGGTGAAAGGAATGGTTTCAGAGACATTTAGAAAGATTGGTATGAAATGATGCAAAATGAAGTAAATAAGGTTAGAAGAAAATTATATAATAAGATGAGCATTCTGAAGACAACTTTGAAAGACTTAAGAACTCTGATCAATATAGTGATCAATCACAATTTCAGAGAACCAATGATGAAGAATGCTACCCACTTCCTGACAGAGAGGTGATGGACCCAAGCTGAACAATGAGACACATATTTTTTAACATGCTCAATGCAAGAATTTGTTTTGCTTGGATATGTGTATTTGTTACAAGGGGTTTATTTTTGGTTAAAGGATGAGAAAATAAATGCTTATTAGTTGAAAAAAGGGATAATTATGTGTTGAAGTTGTATGTTAAAGGCAAAGGCTATTGTATATATTAGGGATTTTTTGTATCAGGTACTCTTGAAACTCATTTTCTCTTCTGTTTTGTATATCTAAATGTTCACTTTAATTTGTGTTTGTCAAGTTCAGAACATAAAGATCGGAAGCCACCCTCCCCAGCAATGTTCATAGCTAATGCTTTATCAGTTTTAGTAGTTTACAGATAAAAGTCTTAAGTTTTGTTTCTCCATAAACTAATGTCCTTAGATCACAAGCTTGATCTTTACAGAGAGAAAGAGAGAAAAAAGATGTCCAAATGCTGATATTACCACGTTTGCAGCCAAAAAAAATAATCAAATAGTTCTTTAATTAAGTTATCTGCAAGGATGAGTTAATTTATTTTTTGGTTGTGATGGAAAGGTTGTGATGAAAGTGGCTGTCAGCCCACTGTAAGGAGGCAAGCTCAGTGCTTTCAGGAACTTTTGTAAGTTTGTAAGGGCAGAAGAATGTTCTCAAAAATGAAATTATGATGACCCAAACGCAAATGATTCAGATGAAAAAGAAAGGGTACTAGTGAGAATGCACAGAAAACTCAATGAATAATTTGGTCGTATAGAAAATGGTAATTCATTTAACAACTGAAATGTATAGAAAATAAGAACAAAGGCACATAACTAAAGATAAATACAGGAGAATGGTAAAGTCTTGAAAGAATAAGATCAGGATAGCTCACGGGTGTGGTGATGGCTAAGCACATGAAAAGGTCTCCTCCCCACATTTTGCTGTGTTGAGGGCAAGTGAGTCAAAGAAACTTCTGGTCACAAGGCTGAAGGAACAACAACTTAGGGAACTGAAAGCTTTTGGGGATGTGATTGCTAAGGTGCTAAGGCAGTTTTTTTAAAGTTAGTCTTTAAAATGATATTGATTTCATTTTTTAGTTTTATTAATTTTTTTTTGTTTGTTTCTGACACCATAGTCACTTTCCAATATGTCCAACCCTTCCCCCTGCTACAGAACCCTTCCTTATAACAGTAACAACAACAAAATAGGTAAGCAAAAACTGACATATCTTTCTCCTAGAGGACAGATACTGAAACATCTTCCTCTCAAAAAGATTGGAACTTGGGGAAGAGAAGGTAATTACATAGTTTGAATATTGTCATAACAGGCATGTTCATTGCCTCATTTGGTTTTGCTTAACTATTTTTCTTATTCCTTGTTTACTTATTAGCTATATGACCTTAGGCATGTCACTTGACCTCTCTGGGCCTCAGTTTCCTCATCTGTAAAATAAGGAGGTGGGATTGTAAAGCTTCCAAGGCTCCTTTCAGCTCTAAGTCCTATGCACTGTTATCAAAATTATGATTTGCCTCAATTGTGTGGTGTTTGACTAGATGGGTAGATTCAGGCTGTTGTTCTCATGTTACCATTTACTGGTCGTATGACTTTGCACAAGTCACCTTAACTTCTCTAAACCTTAATTTCATCTTTAAGTGGAGAGAGCAACACAATAGAGCAGAGTATAGAAATAGATGTCAGGGAGATGAGAAGTTTAGATAAAACACTATCCCTGACTTAAGGGACTTTCTAATATAGTAAGGGAGTAGGGGAATATGATACCCACACATATAACTATAATTTACAACATTGCATTATAAGTACCAAACAAAGTAATGTGGTTTTTGTTCAGTTGTGTCTGATTCTTTGGGACACCATTTAGGGTTTTCTTGACAAAGATACAGGAATGGTTTGCCATTTCTTCTAGCTCATTCTACAGATGAGGAAATTGAGGCAAACAAGGTTAAGGAACTTGCCCAGGGTCATACAACTAGTAAGTGTCTGAGGCCAGATTTTAATTCAGGAAGATGAGTCTTCTTGACTTCAGACCTGGCACTCTCTGTACTGTACCACCTAACTGCCCAGTTCCTGGAGGAAGTAGCATTTTAGTTAGGCTTTAAAGGATGAGTAGTAATTCTAGGAAAAGGGAAGAGCTGCAGTGAAACAATAATGGTATAAAAAGACTGCAGACCTTTGGTGAACACTCACAAAAGGAGGTCAGGGACAGGGACATGGGTAGTCAAGGGAGCTTTTGTAAAAAAAAAAAAAAAAAAAAGATTGTTGAGCCCTGAGCACGTTTGTAGGCAACGGGCAAAGGGAGGCAATGCTTGAGAGAGACCAAGAGACATAGACAGACAGACAGACACAGACAGAGAGAGAGAGAGAGAGAGAAACACAGAGAGAGATGGAGACAGAGAGACAGAGAGAGAGAGAGATACAGAGAGAGACAGGAGGAGAGGGAGAGGAGAGAGAGAGAGAGAGAGAGAGAGAGAGAGAGAGAGAGAGAGAGAGAGAGAGAGAGAGAGAGAGAGAGAGAATGACTCTGAAGAGTAAGGCTCTGAAGGAGGTAGACAAGAAAGAGATCAAAAGTACTAGGACAGGGATTAATTTAGGTGAGAAGTAAGAGAGATTTACTTCCAGTATGGGAGGGAAGGAGAAGAGAGAGAGAGAGACTAAGAAATGGTGTGAAGTGGAAAAGGCCATCTGAGGGAGTTAGCATTGGCTGGCTTCAGTATCCTCAGAAAACCACAAGACTGAATAATCTTATATATAGGGGGAGACAGTGATTTGGTTGATGATTAAGAGAAGAAAAAAATGTTTGATGCTATCACTGTGGGAAATGAGATAAAGCTAGATAGGTGAATAGTTGATCAGCAGCAAGGGCTTAGGTGAGGTTAAGTACTTAGTTTCCTCCTCTCTGCTTAACTGTGAAGTTATTCTGAAGTTCAATTCAATAAATTCAGTTTAAATCACTTTCTTTGTGCAAAGTGCCATATCAGATAGTGGGCATAAAGAGACAAAAATTAAACAGCTGTACCCTCACAAAGTTTCCATTCTACTTGGGCAATACAACATGTACATGGATGCACAAACACAAGGTATTTGGAATGGAATAATGAAAGGAAATCAGAAAAGGCTTTGTGGAGAAATGAATATTGAGGTAATATGGTCCAATGGACCTTGAGCAAGTCTGACCAACCATAGCTTAAATAGGGATGGGGAACTATGTTACTGGTGTTGAGGAATTGTGTGTTCTAGTTGTCAGAGAGGCTGTCTGCATGAATACTGAAATTCTAGAGGGTGATGGGAGACAATGGGATAGTGACAAAGAACAGAAGCCAGATGTTTAAGACATTGAAAAAATTTACATGATTTAGAAGTCAGGAGATGATAGTAATAACACTGGGAAGAGGATGCTGTGAGCAGAAGTCATGGACCTTGAAAGGGGAAAGGTCATTGAGAGATGGTAGTAGAGGAATAGCCTGAAGTTAACAGTAGGAAAGATGATTCCTTCAAGATCCTGATCCTTCAAGTCAGAGGAAGTAGACACCTCTATGGAATGCTATGTCAAGGGATTTGGTGCCCTCATCAGTGAGAGTCAGTTTTCTGCTAAACTGAGGTGGAAAGAATTTTGGTTGAAAAGACTTAGGTATAGTTTAGGTTGTTTAAAAATATTTCAGGGATTTTGAAGATAAAGGGCTCAGCGAAACGTAAATCAAATTAGAGTTATGTTGGGGAGGAGTAGAAGTGTTGAGGAAGGGATTAAGATTTTGGAAAAGATATGCCACATGCCAGTTGCACCCCAAACTCTGACTTGCACAAGTCCAGATACCAAATATTGGGAACCATTACAGAGAAAGCTGAATTTGGTTTGTTATGTTCCTTTGCTGGAGAGTTCACTGAATTAACAAGGTAATATATTGGTATATTTCTCTATGAAGTAATTTCCCCAGATATCCTTTGTTCCTTGATTGAGGGAGCTGGTACTTACCTCGCAAGGTTATTTATTGTGAGAATCAAAGAAGATATGTATATAGAGTATATAAGAATCATACAATTCACAAATAAAGGCATTATTTTTATTTTTTGGTGCAGACTTATGGTTTCATAGGTGTTGGGAACTTCTAGAATTAAACAGCCAAAGCAGATCTTTATTTCCTTTGTAACTTCTCATACTGAAGAATTGCCTGGTGGCCCTGAGAGGTTGTGACTTACCACTGGTCACTTAACCAGAACATGTCAGAGGCAGAACCCTAACCCTTCCTGACTCGAGTAATATTATTATTCCCTGCTTTCTGACATGTGATTTCATTGGTATAGGGAATTCTTGGTGAGGAAATTTCTTTGGCCATCTTTTGCCTCATTTCTTACCTAGCCTTAAATCACTGAAAGGGAATTGCCTCAGACAAACTGAGACCTGAGAAGGACCTTAGCTTAAAAAGGCCACAGTCTCTCACTGCATCCAGGACCACCTCCTGTCATCCTGATCTATGTCTGCCACTAGACTCAGGTGACCTGGGAGAAGATCTACATATTTATCTACCATCTATCATTTATCTGTCATCCATCTCTGTCTACCATCTTTATCATCTATCTCTATCGTCTGTTTACCATCTCTGTCATCTCTGTATTATCTAGTTGCATATTTATTTACCAACCATCATCTAACTTTCATCTATATCTATCTGTCTCTCATCCATCTCTATCATCTATATGTTTGTCCATCCATCCATCCATCCATCCATCCATCCATCCATCCATCCATCCATCCATCCATCCATCCACCCATCTATTCATCCATCCATCCATCCATCTATCTATGTATCTATGTATCTATCTATGTATCTATGTATCTATGTATCTATCTATGTATCTATGTATCTATGTATCTATCTATCTATCTATCTATCTATCTATCTACCTATCTATCTTTCTGAAAACACCCAGATGCATGTGCAGACCCTTCCACTTTACAAGATGTCTAATCATTCCTAAACAGATCATTGCTGCTTCTCTCCAGTGTGTTTTTATTTTGGTCTCCCTCCTGACAATAGCTGTGACTTCTTTAGGACTGGGTTTGTGACTAGACACTAACCTGAAGTCCCTATTCTGTCACTTGCTAGCTATATGAACCTAGACAAGCTGTTTAAGTTTTTTGAGGCTCAGAAAAGATCCCCATTCTTAAAATAAAGACAATACTTATTACTATCTATCTCATCTGACTCTTAAGAGGCTTAAATGAGATGATGTCTGTAAGACAATTTGTAAGTCATAAAGCACTGTTCATCTCTGTTTCAGGTTACTGTTTAAGATTATAAGTGACTAATCTGTATAGATGGGGAGGGGGTTCCTTGTTGGGAATTCTCTACGCCAATGAAATCACAGGAACTGACCAAGAGAGAGAAAAAGTATCTACAATATGTCATTGTCTTCCATTTGCTTCATTACCTCCATTTTTCCCTTACTCAAAAGAGATTTGCTTCATGTCTTTGAGAGATTTTAGATATATTTGACCCTTCTTATGTGATGGATCCTTAATGGAGTGTCTTTACTGTAAACAGCAAAAAGATTAACAACTCAACACACTTTTTGGCCCCCTTTCCTTCAACAGGGTCTATTCCTGACTTCTCAGAAATGAGGCAAGCTTACAATTGAGCAGCAAACTATTGTTAGTAGCCCACTCATTGTGAACCTTCTCAGATCTTCACCTTTGTTCACTTTCCAAATGAGGAAACTGAGGCTCATAGAGATAGAATTTTGCACAGAGGGAACTATAGGACCTATTTTCTTCCTCTGGCATGAACATTAGAAATCTAGGGCTGGGATTATGATTTTCATCTTTAGCTTCAAATCCACAAGATTTATAACTTCTTTTTTTGGTGCCCTTTACCAGTGCAGATCTCAGTGCCTTCACACCTTAGTAAACGTTTTCATGAATTGCTGTGACTCTCCCCTCTCCACCCATCCCTCCAATACTACTGTTGATTAGATTTTTGGTATTTTTAGGCAGATAGGTACTCAGATTAAAGGCCTAAATAGTTTGTTAAGTGGAATATTCTCAAAGTCTTTCTAGCTTGGTAGGACCAGAGCTAAATTAGAGTTTTAGTGAGTAGAGTGCAAGACTTGAAATCTGAGCTCAGAGCTTGCCTCAGACACTTATTGGCTGTGTGGCCTTTGGTAAGTCACTTACCTCTCTGTGTCTCAGTTTTCTTAAGTGTAAAATGAGGGGATTGGGCTAGGTGGTTTCTAAGGTTCTTTCCAACTTCAAATCTATGATCTTATGAATCTTTGGAAATCTCTATTTTATGGATACATTATGGATGAGGCATGGTCCTTTGCTTCTGAACTGACATATATCGTTTAGGGGTATAAGAGTCAATCTGTGAATGCTGACCAGAACAACACCCCTCAAACATCATTATGATGATAAAAGTGAAGAAGGATGAAGGCAAATGTAGGTGGGGGTGTTCTTACTGTGCTTTCCAGCCCACCTATCCCCTCTTCTCAGAGCATATTCATGCTTGCCATAACCATTAGCTGCCTGTGGTCTAATACTCCTCAAACTAAGGCCAGTTGTGGTCATTCACCTTGCAATATCACCAGATGTTTCTCTACTTCCAAGTGCCCCTTAATGTCCCTGTGGAGCTTTGACTAATCATTCCCCTCTCCAGTTAGTCCTCTTGTAAAAGACCCAATGTTGCCAGTATCTAGCCATAGGGAAATTAAGTTTCTGAGAGATTAGGCATTTTGTTTACTCAAGAAAAGAAAAGGAACACATTGGGGAAAGAATTCAAATCTTCTGGTTACTAGATTAGTAGTCTTCAGACGAGATAATGGCACCTTCTTGTTTGACTAAGCATGCTAGTCAATGCTGGCAGCATCAACATGAAGGACATTCATTAAAAGGGAAACAAGGGGAAAGGAATTGGGGTTATTTGTGGGGATTTTCCTTAGACTGGTAATGACTTAGAAGGGAGATGGTTTTGTGAGAAATTTTTGTCCTACTAACATATATGAATATTTTTACTTCTTTGTTTTATTAACCTATTTAGACGGCAAATTACCTAAAGTATAGCACTGCCATTTAAAAACATAAACTTATATTTAGCAGATGAATTATGATCCAACTCATCTGCTATCTCAAGGAACCTTTAATATATGAATATATATGTGTAGGTATAGAAATCTGTATGGATATATGTCTGTGAATATATTTTGTAGAGGAGATTTAAAAGTTTTGTTGGTACCTTTAGATTTTTTTTAATATCACAGTCATCTCCAAATAAATCCATTCTTTCCCTCTTCCCCACACTGAGCCTTCTCTTGCAACAAAGAGAAGCCAACCAGCACATGTACTTCATCTAACAGAATATATAATATTGTACATTCATAATCCTCTACCTCTCCTAAGAAAGATATATTTTTATACTAAGAGTCAAGCTTCAGCATTATAATAACACAATTCAACCATCTTTTAGATAAGTTTCGCAACTGAATGACCTTAATTAAATCACTTATCTTCTCTGGGATTTGGTTTCTTCATCTATAAAAAAAAGGGGATTGGATTAATCTTAACCTTCTTTGTCCCATGAACCCTTTTGACAGTCTGGTGCAGACTATGGACCCTTCTCAGAATAATGTGTATATATATATGTATATATATATATACACATATATATATACATATATATATATATATATACATATATATATATATAAAATGTATAGGACAAAATACTTTGGATCCCAATGGAGACCAACCATATTGAAATACAGATATAAAAAAAATTAAGTTCATGGATGCCAGGTTAAGATCTGTTGGACCAAATGATCTCTAAGGCCCTTTGTAGTGGCCAAGGGATCTTTTCCATGCCTCAGATGCCAACAGTCTCATCTTGATTAAGTTGTAACCCTTCCTGACCTTCTCAACACCCCACCCCCAAAAGGCTTCATCTGAAATGCTACATGTTGTTATCTCAGACTAATGGCTAATCATATGGCTCCTAGTTGCTGACTTTCCTTGGTTGTCTAGGTGTCTTTTTGAAAAGGCATAGTGGGCATGGAAAATGTCTTATAGATCCAGGAAGGGACAGTAAAAACCCTTTCACCTGACAAAGTCCCTGATCAGGTGTTGGGATTAGTGAGATTACTCATGTTAGTATCCATTGTAAATTGGAACAACTAAACATAGCCCCCTGGTGCACATTTTTAAACAATATGACAGTCTATGACTGTATTTTTAAATAGCTAGGTAGCATAGTGATAGAACACTGACTCTGGAGTCAGGAAGATCTGAATTCAAATATAGTCTCAGACACTTATGATCTCTGTGACCTTGGGCCATTATTTTGCCTATCTGCCTCAGTTTCCTCAACTAAAACATGGGAACAGTAATGTCGCCTACCTCTCAGATTGTTATGAGGATTGAAGGAAATAATATTTGTAAAATGCTTAGCACAGTGTCTGGCACACAGTAGGTGCTATAGAAATGTTAGTTGTTATTTCCTAAGGTGTTTGAATAAATCTTCATGCCTTTATTTAAACTTTGAGAGTGGAGTGAATGTTTGCATCTGAAGTTCGTAGCCAATAGAAAATCCACTATATACTTTCCCAGACAAACATATTCTTCCTAATCTGAAACCATTATGGTCAGGAGCCAATTCCAATGAAAATCTAACTAAAACCAAAACAAAATCCCAAACTCAAAAATACCTTAACATGAATCTTAATCCTAATATCAACTATTAACCTTTATGCAAATTTAGTTCTAAATTGTCCCAATTACTGACCTTCATACTTTCCCAGTTCTCCCCCTAGTACTGTCCCTAACACTGATTGTATTTTTTGCTACAAAAGCACAAAATTGATGATTTTTCTCTCAGGAGCATAAAGCCATTTTGAATACAAAATATGGTAACCATGTGGACACCACCCAAACACCATTAGTTAGAAGTTTTTTTCAACAGTTGTTCAGCAAAAAAAAAATGCATCATGGAATTGTCCATAAATTATAGTACTCTGGAACTGACTCAAATTAATTGACATTTAAAAATCAAGGAAAATTTTAAAAAGAATAAAGATTCCCTTGGACATGAATCTGAACACTTAAGGTATGCAAATTAACATCTTTCATTATTCCACATCTCAAAATTCAGACAGTATTTGTTTCCAATGACATTCATGCTTTCTCCTTAACCACTTTTCCATCATTTTTCTCTTTTACTTAACACTATCCCTGTCTCCCCATTTTTTCAGAAATACAAAAACAGCTCATGGATTGTTGAGCTGAAAAAGACCCAAGGGGCCATTAAACCTAACCAGAAGAGGAAATAGAGTCTGAGAGAATTTAAGTGACTTGTACAGAATCACTCAGCTAAACACTATCTGAGGCAGCATTTTAACTCAGGTCTTTGTGGCTCCATGTATAATGCCTTCTCCACTACCACATAGAGTAATACTTCATTTATTTGTCATTCTTGGGGGATGATTCATTTTATATAATTAATTTTTCTAAATAAATGACCTTGGTGGTGATGGTCATATTATTATTAAAGTAAGGTAAAGATATTGTTGTGTTTGCACAAATGCCTGCAAAGACTGTCAGCTTGTATCCATAGACAGGAAGGAAAGAAGTATTAATTAAGCTATATACCAGGCACTTTTCTAAGCACTGGAAATGCAAATAAAGACAACAACACAGACCTGTACTCAAGGAACTTGCATATTAATAAATGAAACCATTATATGATGAATAGACAGATATAGAATAAATAAGAGATAACCTCAGAGGTAAGGCACTATCAGTGTCAGGTGGTGTGTGTGCGTATGTATAGGTGTGTGCATGTGTATGTGCGTGTGCATATGGGTGGAGGGGGATCAGGAAATACCTTTACCAGAAAGTGGAATTGGAACTGAGTCTTGAAGGCATTCAGAGAAGCCAGGAGGAGCAGAAGCAAGGAGAAGATTCCAGTAAAAGGTACCAGGTCAAAAGATGGAAAGTCATGTCAAGCAGGGATGTAATGGTGACAACTAGCTTTTTCAAATTAAAAAATGTGAATAGAATCTCCTTTTAAGTTTAGTTCATATTATTAACATCTTATCCATCACTTTCTTAAGATAATCAATAAGATAATAATTTTGGCCCTGATCTGAGGAGTTTGCTAATTTCTGAGAAATAAATGTTTACACTCAACATTTAACAAAGACCAGGTACAAGCTGGCTTCAGCACGTCACCATGGGCAGGCACAGCAAGGAAGCAAAGAGTGTAGAGTGTGTGGAGAGGAAAAAAGTGAAGAAGACTGGGTAGGGAAAAAGATAATGTTTTGAAGGGAGAGATGACAAGATTTGGCCACAGAATGGATATGTAGGGTGAGTGTGAGTGTGGAGTTAAGGATGACACTGAGAATGTGAACTAGGAAAACTGCTAAGTTGGTCCATGCCCTCAAAAGTAATAGGGAAGTTTAGAAGAGATTTACAGCCTACAGCATCATTGGGAGAATATTGGTGCTAACTAAAGGGATCTGAAGTCTGTTAATGCACTGAGTAGGCTTCAAAACATAATATGACTGAATCTTAATCTCAAGTCCATCTCATTATCTATTTGTGATGCTTACCTAAGTCATACATAAGGATCAATCATTGTTCAAATACGTAATCCACAAAAAGCTCTTTACAAACTATAGCAAATAGAACCTATAGAAATTAAAAGTACTATTAATTTCTGTGGTTCCATACAGTCAGTACATTATGGAGTTTGGTTTGATTCTCTAACCTATAGGAAAGGAAAAGAATTAGTAGGACAAGGAAGTTACATTTATATATTATTACAACTATTGAGTGTGCAACACTATTATTGAGTAAACTGGCAGAAGTTTATCACTTTTCCCAGAGATATCACATTTTATATGCCTAGTTCTTTTTAGCTGATTCTTTCCAAGAACTTGATAGAGATTTCCCAAGTACTGCATCTCTTAGTTGAGAATCTACATAAAACAGAGAAGCATAGGAAATAAAAGTGAAAGGGGACCATAGATATACTCCCTTAATTTTATAGATAAGGAAACTGAGGCACAAGAATGTGAAGTGACCTACTCAAGCATATAGAGTTAGTGACAAACTAAGGCTAAAATCTAAATCTGCCGACTCTCTAACCCATTATTTAGTATAAGAAGCTGCCTCTCAGAAACTGCTGAGTGACTGGTTAAAGATCTTGAAGTATCTAACCATAGCTAGAGTGGAACCATTGAGGCTTTGCCCTATGGAACTGAAATTTAGTAGGTACAAACATTCAAAAAAATTATATTAAAAATTGTACAGTTTAAAATTTGTTACATTTATATGTTTATAGTATTTCATTTTTTTAACAGGGTAGAGATGACTGACTTTAGCATTTGGTTAGTTGAAATGATAAGCTATGGGTAACTACATTGTTAGCAATACCTCTCTGTGAACAAGTCTAGTATTTAGTTCTCTTTTCTGCTCAGCTAAGATGAATGAATTATTTGTATTATTTTCACATCACGAATTGCAAAATTGATTTGATGGTACTTTTTATAAGCTGCTTGATCTTGGTATGTTGTTTACCAAAATTGCTAGGTAGGCTGGGGCTCACAAAAGAAGTTAAAGCAACTTTTTTTCCAGCATCATCTAATCAATGAAGAATAGGGCTATACATGTGATCTAGGATTCCAGACTTTAAGTGGAATATATGTTTTTTTTAAATTCATTTGGATAGTCAACAATCACAATTTTGCACAACTTTTGTGGAAAACTATGTTTATTACAAGAGAAATGAACATGCATATGAAACCCTAATCTAGTGCAAAGAATTCACAACCCAAATGGAAGTTATGAAATTGAGATAAAAGGAGGAGAAACAGAAATCTCCACCTAAATAAGAGTGGCAAAGAGAAGAAATCATGAATAATTAAGATGGCAAAAGCAGGATTTTTTCCCCTTGGGAAATGCAAGACTATGAAGATAGGATGGTCTGTTTATCTACAAGGGTCCCAGCTGCAGTTTCCCAGTCTACGTGGCAGCTGTCTTGACTCCCAAGGACACACTGGGAATCTGGCTTGGGTTGCAAACAACAAATTATGTCAACTCAGTGAGGTGGGAGGCAGGTGGGGGGGCTTCGTCCTTGATGCATTCAGGGTCTCCTGCTTACTCCAGGTCAGTATTTCCAGAAAATATTGCAACTCAAAAGGACAACTTCAGGGGACCCCTTAACATTCCTTAATATTCTCCCCTGTTGATCAAAGGTGATGCCTGAGTACGCCTATGACCATAGTATGTCCATTTGCATTAAAAACAAAATATGAAGGAAAGGGAGTGAAAACTGTGGCATGAAGGTTTTTGTTGTTTGGGTCTATACCTTTGATTTCATTTGTGTGAGGAGTTCAAAGTATGGAAATTCTTTTCAGCAATGCAGATGGGAACCTTGGAGAGTTGCCTAGTGCATTGAGAGGATAAGTGAATTTCCCATGATCACCAGCCTGGTATCTGTCAGAATCAGGACTTGAATTTCCTGACTCCAAATCTATTCTTCTATTCTATGTGGCTTAGACAAGAGCAAAAGTTTCCTGACTAAGTGTTGAACAATGAAATTAGCAAGCAAAAGAGGGGATAGAATATTTTTCCTTTAGAGACTACTGAAAAGATCTCTTGGCATTGTTTGTGGCATAGTTCTGGAAGAATGGATCTGATCACCTCTATGCTCTGTGACTCATTTTCCCCTCTTTCAGGGAATTCTCCTTGTCACACACCTCAGGTTCAAAGAGGCACCAGTTTTACCAGTGCACCAGGGATGTCGATAACTCTCAAATGTCCAGTGAATCAATGTGGCAAGAATCTGACTGTGTCATGGGTCAAGGTAAATGGAACAGAAAACTTCCCCATTCGGGATGGACCTAGGAAGTCTACACTGTGGGATAAAGAGAAGAACTTAACTTTGTTCCGTCTACATTTTGACCCTGTGCTTGAAGGCGATAGTGGCTCATATCGGTGTATGGTTAATTATTCACAAAGTTCTGTGTTTTCCAGCCATCAAATGAATATCTATGTAACAAGTGAGTATCAGCTGCAAAGCCCAGACATCTATGTAACAAGTGAGTATCAACTCCAAAGCCCATACTTCTGATGGACATTCTCATCTTATTTTATTCATGGAAGCAAGATTGATTTTCTATCCTCTTTTAGGGAGTGGGAAGATTTCACTCCTATTAATTTTATTGGTCAAGTGAAATCACCTATGAGGAAACATGTTCTGTCAATGCAGGCTGTCAAGTCTTCTGCAACTCAAAGAATTAGAAAGATTTTTGAGGCTTTACTTTTTCAAGGAGATGAGGTGCTTAAAAACATCTCCAACTAAAAAATCATTACTCCTGAAAATACTGTAGCTGCTGATTCTAGCTAGTCTTTGCTTTTTTAATTCATTCGTTTGTTTATTTGTTCAATTAATATATGTTGTGCTCCTTTTATATTCAAAGTAACTTGCCAGTCACCACAGTGAGTACTCACACAGCTAGCTGGCTCTGTGGACAGAGCCCTGGGCTTGGAATCAGGAAGCTGGAACTCCTCTTTGTGAGTTCAAATCTAGCTTTGGACACTTGCTAGCCGTGTGACCCTGGGCAGTCACTGCATGTATTTGCCTCAATTTCCTCATCTGTAAAATGAGCTAAAGTAGGAAATGGCAAACCACTACAGTATCTTTGCCAAGAAAACCCCAAATGGAGTCACAAAGAGTTGGACATGACTAATTGACAAAACAACAATAAGTAATTCAGACCTTCAGTTCCAATTGTTTCTCCCTCTTGCTCCAGGCCTGTGTTCTGTTCTAGTTGATAACTGGACAGTCCTTATTTGGATGTACTATTGACATCTTAGCTTCATCAGATCTAAAACTGAGCCTCCCTCATCACTACTGCTCCTTCTCAGTTTTTTAATTCATTCTCAATATTTAGTTCATATTTTTAATTCATTTAATTAATGGTAAACTGAGGTCTGGGAAAAAAATCTAATTTAGAAAGGCCATCCTGGGTCATTGCTAGTTATCTGGACCTTTTTCTTGCTACTTCAGTTCTTGCTACTTCAACAACCCTGGAGGAGAGAGTGAGGCTAATGACTTTGTACAGTTCTACCTCACTTAAGTCCAATTCTTTCACAAATCAGGACATTATCCTTGTGAGGTCATTGTTCTTCTTTGACAAAGAAGGAAGAAAAACACAATGATTTCAACTATTGACTGAAAGAGGCTGAGTGACACAATGGAAAGAGGGCTAAATTTGTTATCTGAGTTCAAATACTGACTCTACCATATATTACTATATGAGTAACCTTGGGCAAATGACTTAACTTTTCTGGGCCTCAGTTTCCTTATCTGTAAAATGAGGAGCCTGGACTTGCTTTCTTCTGAGGTGCTTTCTAATTCTAAATTGTTGACTCTTCCCTTTTCCTTGTCTCCTCTATTTATTCTCCTTCAAGGCCTAGAAATCTCAAGAACCCTTAGATTGATATTTACTGCCTCCACTAAGGCTGGAGAAGGGAATAGTGGTACCTGTTAAATAGACCCTTCTTGCGAGGACCTTCTCTGAGCTAGCCCAACATCTAAAAAGTGCCTCTCTTCTGCTACTGCTGTTGAGTCACTTACAGTCATGCCTGACTCATCATTTGGGGTTTTCTGAGCAAAGATACTGCAGTGATTTGCCATTTCCTTCTCTAGTTCATTTTACAGATGAGGAAATTGAAGCAAACAGGGTTATGTGACTTGCCCAGCATCACGCAGCTAGCAAGTGTCTGAGGCCAGATTTGAACTCAGGAAGATGGCCTGGCACTCTAGCTGCCCTGAGCTAGATAGAGCTCTAAAAAAAAAGTTTATGTGTTCTTCTCTCTTCTGCTGTGCTTTGGATCTCTTGACCAACATAGAAAAGCAATGAAAGGAGCAACCATTAATTTAGTGCCTGCTACATGTCAGGCACTGAGCTTTACAAATACTCTCTTATTTGATTCTCACAACAGTCTTGGGAGGCAGGTGCTGTGATTATCTATATTTTATAGGTGAGACAGACAGAGCTGCCCAAGGTCACACAGCTAGTAAATAACAGAAATAAAATTTTAACTGGTCTTCCTTGCTGCATGCCCAGTGCTCTATCCACTGTGCCAGCTAGCTGCTTACCTGTGAGTAGCCTTGTGTCCACAAATACTATAAATATTATTTGAGTGGGCAAATTAAAGAGGGAGTAAAAAGGGAGGAAGAAAAAGAGGAATGCCTTTTTTTTTTTTTTTTGCTTCAGACAGTAAAAATCATCCAGAAATATCACTGGAGGCCTTTGCTAATTGTGGCTCCTGTTAACTCCCACTCTTAGAGGAAATAAGATGCTATGCCATGTAACAGTAATTCCATATATAGCTCCACATACACATGGGAGAGAGATTAAAAACAGAGAAGATTGTTGTTTCATACACAAAGTCTCACAACTGAAGAACTGACTTTAAGCACATATTCTTGGAGTGATTGCTGATTGCTTTACATAAACTGAGTTTGAGAGAAGCAGCTTTATTGTCTAGGGCAAATCCATCTGTTTCGACCTTGGTGCACATTTCCCTTGCCAGTGTATGCTGGCCTAATAACAGGCCTTAGTGTCCATCAGCATTACTAAAGCCAGTTTATTTTCTACATATGCTTTTTCTCTTTAAGGAAATTTTTTTAAAATCAACATTTATATACCATTTTAAAGCTTGCAGTACACTTTGTATATGAACCTTACACCAACTCTGTGAGGTAGATATGAGAGATATTATTATCCCCATCTAATAGATGGAGAAACTGAGACTCATTTTCAGTTTGCTCATCTGTAAAATGACTCTATGACTTCTCTCTGTGGTCCCCTTCTGCTCTAAATCTATGATCCTATTATTAAGAAAAGTGAACTCACACATGGTCACATGCTATTAAGAGTCAGAGGCAGAATTTTAATGAAGATCTTCCTTACTCCGAGTGAGCATTCTCTCTGCTCTATCGTATGGTCATGCTGATACAGTGTACCCACTAAGAAGTAAATTTAGATTTATCCAACTAAAATAAGGGAAATCAGATTTGTTTAATAGTCCGCAAATGTAGGGCATAGGAAAGTAAGATCTCGTTTATGTTTAAGATATGTAACATATATAAAAATATGATAATAATAATAATTCTTTGAAAATCTCCTCTTCCCTTCCCTTCCATCATTCTTAGAACAGGGGAAGCTCACCCTCCTCAGAGACAACATAGCATATATAGTTCTTTGCAACTGGAGTCAGTGATTCTTGGGTTCAAATTCCCGTCCTGACACCGTGTAGCCTTCAGCAAGCACTTTAACATCTCTGGACCTCAGTTTCCTCATCAGGAGAATGAGGAGAATAATCCCTATAGCACCTCCTTCAGAGATTTCTGTGAGAATCAAATGAGTTTAGAAGATTTACAAATTTAAGATTTACAAAACTTAATGCTTTATACAAATGTTGACTTTTATGATTATCTTAGCTGAATGACTTTGTCACCATTACAAGTGATTCTCAGAGAAGGTTTCATTGAGGATGGGAAACATCTGCCTTGTCTTTGGCTCCTTCTAGAAAAGACTTCCCTCTGGGGTTTATAATAATTATCCCCTTTGAGGAAAGAAATTAAACAAAGTGAGTTTTCTAGCTATCACAACTTTCTTAATGTTCTTGAGTATTGACTGAATTTTCAGATTCAACTGAAACTCCATTGGAACAGAAACCTGAGAAAGAAACTAGACCATGGCTCTTTTACTTGGCTGTTTCGATGGGGCCGCTGGTTATACTTATTCTTACTTGTCTCGGTGGTCTGTTTCTCTGGAAGAGGAAGAAGCAAGGTGGGTCTATTTTATAACAATATTGTTCTGCAGACATATTTAGGCAATTTTTTCTCATGTGATAGTTTTTGTTTAGTTTCTGATATCTCTACCCCTCTTTTGATTTCTTGCTAAATAATGACAAGTTGAAGGAACTGGGGTAGTTATTCTGAAGGAAGAGAAGGTGGGCTGTGGTGAGGGAATGGTTATTCTCTTTAGGTATTTGAAAGGTATTGGGGAAGAAGGATGGGGGTAATTCTGCTTGACACTCAAGGAACCAAACTGGAAGCATTTACAAAGGAGCAAATTTTGACGATAAAAGGAAAACCTTCCTAACAATGAGAGATATCCCAAAATATAACAGATTGCCTTGGAAGCTGATGGGTTCTCCTAACTTCCCCTTTCACCATGCCTATGGGATGTCCCCTTCATATATTTTGTGAGCTGATCCTTCCTTCAGTGCTTTCACACCTGTTTTACAACTAGCAACAATTCTCTCTGTGAACACTTGGTCTAATCCAGCTTCTTCTTTCATCTTTATTTTTCTTAGTGCCATTTCTATTTCTTCTATAAGGACTTTCTTGGACTGTGATGTTAGAGATCAAGTTTTGAGGCTCTTCTGTCCTTTATGTGAAAACAGTTTGTGTGTGTGTGTGTGTGTGTGTGTGTGTGTGTGTGTGTGTGTGTAAAATTTTGTAGATAGTTTCCATTTTTCTTCCGTTTCTTCCTTCTTCCATTTTCATCTTTAAATTCTCTTAGGATGTTTTTGCTTAGTTGTGTCTCTCTCCAAGTTTTCTTTACAGTGATATTTAGCCTTCACTATAGCTGAGTGACTTGGTGTTTAGAGCACTGGACTTGGAATCAGGAAAACCTGAGTTCAAAATTTAGTTTCTGACACTCACTAGCTGTGATCCTGGACAAATCATTTAACTGCTGTTTGCCTTAATACACTGGAGAAGGAAATGGCAAACCACTCCAGCATCCTTGCCAATAGAACTTCATAGACAGTACTATAATGTTGTCATCTACAGGGTCATGAAGAGTAGACATGGCTGGAATGACTGAACAGCAGCTTTAGCAACAACAGTAACAAACAACATCGAGCCAAGGATGATGCAATGAACCCTTCACTGTTGCTCTGCTTTATGCAGAGATATTTATCATAATCTTACATTGGCTTCCTTCATAAGACTTTAAAAATCAGTTTCTATACTAAACCACTATCACCTTTGGCTTCCATATCTTTCCAACTGGCAAATGGGTCAAGTATTTGCTGACTAAGGTATTTTTAGGTTCTTTTTCTCTTCTTATTATGACATTGATTTATATCACTTAAGCCTCTTTATATAATTACCATAATCTATTTTGATATTCTCTTTGCTATGCATTACTTTTAAATAATTATCTAATTAATTTAATAATTAGCTTAATTTAATAATCACACCATTAATAATAACTATATATTTTAATAAGTCAGGATTGACTTTTAACTGTTACACTGATTAAATTGCCAAGCTACTCCCTTTCCTACTGTAGAAGAAATGTCAGATTATTTTGGGCAAATGAAGAGTTCTGTGATTTTAAAAAATTTCCTTCTCCAGTAAATTTACTCCATGTAGTAGAGCCCTACAGAGAAACAAGAGTTTCATTGAAAGGAAGGGGTTTGGTTGTGGTGGGAAAAACATGATCTTTTCTAGTTTTTCAGAACCACATGCTTTAAAGCTACCACAGGGAGGATAGTTATAGAGAAGTTCCTTCTCCTTTTTAATTTCTGGCACTCTTTCTCATGCTCCTACCTCCCTACCACCCATAGTGCTGTTCCATCTCTAAATTCCAGCATTTTATGATTCTAATAGCTCTAACACAGGCAAGAGTCATTTAAGGACCTTGTCAGGCTCTCATATGAGATAAAGGAAAGGCAATCGTTTCCCCTTTGAGGTGGGTTTCAAGAATCATGGCAATCTTCTCAAAGTCATGAATTACATTTTTGCCAACCACAGGGAACCTTCTGTAGCTTGACTCTTGTTGTTCAACCTTTGTCTAGTTTTGTCTGACTCTCAATGGCCCCATTTGGGGTTTTCTTGGCAAAGATGCTGGACTGATTCACTATTTCCTTCTCGAGCTTATTTTACAGATGAAGGAACTGAGGCAAATAGGGTTAAATGACTTGCCCACAGACACTCAGCTAGTGTCTGAAGTCAGATTTGAACTCAGGAAAAATTAATCTTCCTGACTTTCAGGCTCAGCATTTTATCTCCCAGGCCACCTAACTGCCCTCAGCTTAACTAGATTCCATCTAGTCTGAGATCTCTCTAGAGTTTCTCTGAAAGATACAAGAAAAATAGGTGATCAGAAGAATCCCTTTAAGTGCCTGCATCCAGAATCTTTCCTGGAAAGAACAGACTTCAGATGTCTAAGCAATGACTTAGCAATAAACTCTACAACCACAGAATTTGAGAGTTGGAAGGAACCTCATACTTGAAAACTCTTCCTACCAAGAATGCCTGACAAGAGCCGATGCAGAATCTGCTTGAAGACTTCCATTGAGGAAGAACATTTCAAGACAGTTGATTTCACTTTGGGGCAGCTCTAATTGTTAAAAAGTTTTTATTGGCATTAATCACCAGTTTTCCTCTTTATAACTTCCATCCACTTCTCCTGGTTTCTTCTAATTGGTCAGCCTGCCTAAAGTTTCTCCCTACTCCAAATAATTTTCTTCATGGTTGCCAAAATGAATTCCTTAAGCACAGACCTGATTGTGTCACTCCCTTGCTCACTGGTTCCCTATTATCTCTAGAATAAAATAAAAAGCATTTCTTTGGTTTTTAAAGCCCTTCACAACCTCAACTTCACCTATTTTTTTGGCCTTATTTTATTTTATTCCCCTATTTCTGGCACCTTATGACTTCTTTCAGTTCCTCATATATCAAACTTCATCTTCTGTCTCTATGCATTTGCACTGCCCGCCCCCCAGGCCCCCTAATTATCACATCACAGAATTCCAAATCCCATCAAGGCAGGGCTCAGGCATTACCTTCTACATGCTATCTTTTCTGATTTCTCTAACTGCTAGTGCCCTCCCTTGCTAACTACAATTCAATTATCTCACTTTCATTTGTATTTATTCCACATTTACTTATATTATGTGCATGTTGTTTCTCCAGATAGAATTTCAGCTACTTGAGAGCATGGATTGTTTCATTTTTGTCTTTGTATCCTAGTACCTACAATGGTGCCTTATATGTACTAAGTGTTTAATAAATGATTGATTGAGTCATTGATTGGTTCTGCCCATCTGGGGCCAAATGGAACATCTAATCTTTCTTCCTCTGAGCTGGCTTTCAGATATTTGAACAGTCATCATATCTCTCCTCCCCATCCCCCAAGTCTTTTCTTATCTAGGCTGAATATCTCTAATTCATTAAATTACTCCTTATATAACAAGAACTCAAGGACTTTCACTACAGTGGATGCTCACCAATTTATCACTGTCTACGTTGAACTATGATTCCCATACGTGAACACAATGTTCCTGCAACAGTATTACTAATGACTTTTGCCACCAACAGAAAGAAACTCCCTAGAGAAAAGTTTAGCAACTTTCGAAAAGTGATTGTCTGGTGTTCTAATCTTTTTCTGTTTTACATGCTGGGTAAGAAGAGAACCTATAGTCAATGGGTGACACATGTTAACCATTGACTCTCAGAGTTGATTGGCATTGGCATTTCCCACAAATTACTGGGAGCTGGCCATAGTGGCAGCAACCCTTCCTTCTAGTAATTGGGGTGGCATTCCACCTTAGATGACCTCTCCTAGAGCTTTTCTGAGTTTGATTGACTGTGTCTTTCTTTTTAAAATGTCTTCCAGCAAAACAAAAGAAGCATCCTGATACCTTAGGAAGAGGAAATAACCAGGTACGTTCTAACCCACCTTCGAAACAGTAAATTGAATGCAATAAGATCAAATATTAAGTTCTCTATTTGACATTTAAAACTCTGTGTAACCTTGCCCCTTCCTATATTTCTGGTATTCTCATATCTTATTCCCTTCTGTGTACTCTACAATTCAACTGCACTTGCCTACCTGCGGTTCTTTGAATATGATATTCCTTTTCCATTTCCATGTTTTCACTCTGACTGTGCTCCATGCCTGAAATGCTCTGCCCCTTTACCTCTGCAATGGCAATCCTAATGTAAATACATTTTTATTAATGTCTCTTGTTCTTATATCACCAGAATGTCTCCCTGTATTAATCTCCCTTTCCCTCTCAGGGAACCATCCCCATATAACAAATAATATTTTTTAAAGAAAAAAGGAAAAAGAGCAAAAAAGATCAGCAAAACGTATCAACACATCAAAAAAAAATCTACAAATGTATACAGTGGGTCACACCTATGGACTTCCTATCTCTTCAAAGGAGTGGAGTAGGGTTATCTTCTCATATCTCTTCTTTGGGGTCATATATATTCTTTGTAATTTTGCAACATCCATTTTTAATTTTTGTATGTGTGGTTGTCTTTTCCATTTGCATTATTGTGCTGTTGGCTTTACTTACTTCACTCTGGCTCAGTTCATGTAGATCTTTTCAAACTTCTCTGTATTCGTCACACTTATTATTTATTACAACATGGTAATATTCCATTTCATGAATGTGCCACAATTTATTTAACCATTCTCTAATCAATGGCTATCTATCCATCCATCTACCAATCAATAGACATTTATTAAGTGCCTATTACGTGTCAGGCACTGTGCTAAGTGCTAGGGATACAAAAAGAGGCAAAAGACAGCCCTTGTCCTCAAGGATCTTACAATAAGAGACAACATACAAACAAATATTTAAAAACAAGCTACAAACAGAAAATAATTAAAAGAGGGAAAGCACTGTAATTAAGAGTGGTTGGAGAAGGTTTCCTATAGAAGGTGAGATTTTAGTTAGGACTTAAAGGAAATCAGGGATATCAGCAGACAGAGTGGAGAAGTGAGAGCATTTCATGCATTGTGGAAAGCCAGAGAAAGTGCCTGGAGCTAAGAGATGGAGTGTCTTGTTTGTGGAACAGTCAGTAGGTCAATGTCACTGGATTGATGATATAGTAGATATCATATTTTTGTCATATAAAGAGACTACACATTTAGAACTTAAAAGGTGAGGAAACTGAGACAGAGAGAAGTTGAATGACTTAACCATGGTCACACAGATAATTAATCTATGAGGGAAAATTTGAACTCAGGTCTTCATGATGCCAAATCCAGCATTCTGTCCAATACTCCTTCTAGGTGCCTAGCTATGTAAGTAACTAATACACATTGAGTATCTATTATTTTCCAAACCCTGTGTTGAGTAAAGTTGATTATTTGGTCCTTTGGAACTGAAAAACTCTTCTTTATTTCTCTTTTCCCCAATATGAACAAAAAATCCTGGTTTTTGGTGTTACTTAAGATCCAGATCTAAAACCCAGTTGAAATAATGAGCTCTCAAAATTTGTAAATATGGAAAAATATTTTTTGGTTCATAAACTGAACAAATTCTGCATAAATCGCTATGTATACAGATTTATTATGAACAATTCCGTTCAATTCAATTCAATTTATGGAGTGCCTATTGTGGCATTTTGTTTTAATTGGACTTCTGATATTATTAGTGTAGGGAGCTCCTGGTAAGGTACTTCTCCACTAATGAGGCAGCTAAATGGCACAGTAGATAGAGTGTATGACATGTGGGGAGGAAGACATGAGTTCAAATGCTACCTTAGGTGCTGACTAGCTGTGTAACCCGTAACAAGTCATTTAGCCTCTCTGTGCTTCAGTTTCCTCATCTGTAAAAATGATGATAATAATAACATCTACATCCCAGGGTGGTTGTGAGGATTACACAAGTTAACTTATGTAAAGTGCTCTGTATAACCTAAATGTGCTTTATAAATATTTGTTGTTGCTTAGTCATGTCCGACTTTTTGTGACCCCATTTGGCAGTTTCTTGGCAAAGAGTGGTTTGCTATTTCCTTCTCCAGCTCATTTTATGGATGAGGAAACTGAGGCAAACAAAGTTAAGTGACTTGCCAAGGATCACACAGCTAATAAGTATCTAAGGCTGGATTTGAACTCAGGTCTTCTTGACTCCAGGCTCAGTGCTCTATCCACCATGACATCTAGCTGTCATAAAAACATCTCCTCTTATTGTTATTGTTATTGCAGTTCCACACCTTCTCTGAAGGTTCTAGTCTTAGAAAGTTGCCATGAGGTTCTTGCCCAGATTCACACAACTTGTATATATCAGAACCAGGAATCTGACCAGCCATTCCTAACCCAGAGGTTAACTCTCTATCTACGGTGTAATGCTACCTAACATGTATGCTACAAGAACTTGCGGGGAGCCTCTGTGGAGGCTTTGGAGGAGGATATAGACAAGATTTACACAGGAAAGGCAGGTACAAATGAGCTGTGACTTGCATCATTGGAGGGATGTGACATCCATCACATCCTATCCCTACTAAGTGCAGTATCCCTGATGTTTCTCCTGGGTTGGCTTCATGAAATACAAAATAGTGATAAAGCCTCCACACTTTCCCATTGGCTTTCACAGAACAGGGTTTGCTTTATTTAACAGTCACATAAAATGTCTGCAGTGCTCCAGAATGTTGATATTGACCTGCTGCTGTTCTAAGTCTTTGAGGTGGGAAACTATTTGAGAGAGAAGTTGAGAGAGAATTTGTGGCCAAAGCAATAAAGAAAGTAGGGAAGGGAATCAGTGGGGACAGTGATGAGCATGCAAAGCCTGCAAGAGTCAGTGATGCTGCATCTCCACCCTGAATGACCTAGGGAGCCTGTCACTAGGTGTATTGAACCATTTCTGAAGTGATCAAGAGAGCACAGTGACAGTGATAGGCAGAGAGACTCATTTTGGATTATTTACTTTGCACATCACCATTTTTCCAGAGATGTGAGTCACACATTTGTGTGGAAAGGAGAAACCAGTTAACTCAGTTAAAAGATAAAAAGTAAACTAAAACCTAGCCAAGAAATCAGGAACATAGGTTATGCCTTAGAGATTTCTGTTTCTGTTTCTTTTCTTTTTAAAAACTAAATATTATATTTTTCAATGAACAAAAATCCTTGGCAGCAGACAAGGTCACAAATATACACAAAACATGGCAACAATTTCAAGTAGGACTGACTGTTTAGTTTATGACCACTTCCCTCTTATATCTCCTGTCCCAGTTCCCAGAAATATTTAATTTAAACTTGTAGTGATCTCTCCCTCTTGTCTCACCCACATTGAAAAAGAAAGAAAAACAAAATCTTTTTTTTAACAAATATATTATAAATGAGCAAAACGAATTCCCATTCCAGCCATTTCCAAAAATGTGTTACTCCCTCTATTCTCTGAATCCATCACACTTCTCTGTTAGGAGGTGAGTAACATTTTTACATTAAGTCCTCTGGAATTGTGATTGGTCATTATGATCATCAGAATTCCTCAGTCTTTCAAAGTTGTCTTTAAAATATTGTTTTGTGTAAGTTGTTCTCCTGATATTATTTGCTTCATTCTGTATTAATTGACTAAAGTCTTCCCACGTTTCTCTGAAACCATCCCTTCATCATTTCTTATCTCATAATAACATTCCATCATGTTTCTATATCTTCTCAAAAGTATATTCTCCACTCCCTTTTCAGCTCGGTTTTACATGTTGTCTTCCCTCATTGTAATGTAAATTCATTGAGAGCATCAGCTGCCTTTATTTTTGCTTCT
Source organism: Notamacropus eugenii (assembly GCF_028372415.1). Taxonomy (NCBI): domain Eukaryota; kingdom Metazoa; phylum Chordata; class Mammalia; order Diprotodontia; family Macropodidae; genus Notamacropus; species Notamacropus eugenii. Next base: position 355,432,568 of record NC_092876.1, read on the forward strand.
ATTTGTAACTTCAGAGTTTAGCGCAGTGCCTAACATACCCTAAGTACTTTAAAGATGCTTATCACATACCTATCTATTGTGAAGAGTGGCCTATGGCTATAATCCAGCTGACAAAAATAACTATGTTTGAGAGCTGATTGACCGTGCAATATAATATCCAACAATTTTCTAGGTCATCTGCATTTGGTTTAGGAGTGCAAGATTAGTAAACTTTACTAATCACGGTGTTGTTTTGGTTGATGATGACCAGTAGAAATCAAAGGACCAACTATTCACTGATTGACTACCCCTAAGGTTTTTCTGTGAGTCCCTATGAGTTTGTCCGACAACAACAATCAGATATGAAGGCCCTCAACAGGAGTACAAGCTTGAAGCTACTGTCATCATTGTGTGTTCAAGGGATGTTGGGCAAGGGAGCCACACCCAAGTTTACATTCCTGTGAGTGATGATCTACTGACTTGTGAGCACTTATGTTCCTGCTTTATATGTCCTCATTCATGATTCCTTCATACCTACCTAAAAATACCTTGTCTATCCATTCCCTAATTGATAGACACCCTCTCAGTTTCCAGTTCTTTACTGCTGCAAAAAGAGCTACTATAAATAACTTTGCACATGGGTTCTTTTCCTCTTTAATCTCTTTGAAGGTAGTCTTACTAGCAGTATCCATGGATCAAAGGCTATGCACAGATAAAAATTGCTTTCCAGAGTGGTTGGATTCCTTCATAGGTCTACCAATAGTGCTCTAATATACCTATTTTTCCACAGCCACTCCAGCATTTGTTATTTTCCTTGATGCTTATTTTTAAGTCATATATCATCTTTTCCTGCTTGAATACATCCTATACAGGTATCAATTTATCTTCTTCCACTGGGGACAAGAACATTTTCTATCTTATCTTGAAAGCTAAAACAAATAAGTCAATTACTAACTCTTAATTCATACAAACTTTTCACTTCTTTCAGGGCAATTTAATATCCAGATTCTCAGTTTTAGGTCAGAGTTCTATTTGACACAGTCCAAAGGGACAGACCTATCATAGGGCAAAATGCATGCATTCATTAGGGGCCTAGGTTATGAAAAGTTAACTCAAGAAACATCTATAGCAAATTAACTAAAGGCTTGAAAACAAATTAAGTCAGAGCTAGAGGATTTGAAAAAAATCAGGATTTTTTAAAAAGGGAGAGAAAAAGAAACCATAAGATCTCTGCTACACTTCATTAGTACTGCTGTCAGGTACCAATATCCTTATTCTCCTTCACTAAATTCACATCTACCATCCAATCACAATTTGGTAGCTGTTGTCAAGCTACAGGAAACTCATCCTCTTTCTGCAAAAAGTTCAACACCTGGCTCACAGTTCTTTCTTTTTTCAACTTTTGCCCTGCCACTAGGGAACTTCAACATACATATTGATACTCTCTCAAATCCTCTAAGTTCTCAGTTCCTCAATTTACTCATTTCACATGACCTACTTCTGTACCCCACCTCAGCCTCACACAAAGATGGTCAAACCCTTCATCTTGCATTCAGTCACAGATGCACCACTGCCATGTTCATGAACTCTTAAATTTCCTTACTGATCACAGTCTACATCATTCTACCCCTTCCTCTCTGTCTTACAACTCTAAGCTATGAAACAGACAGTAAATCTAAAGATTTACTTTGCTTCTAAAACTTGTGAATTCTTGGAGTACCATTCATAGGGTTTGTATAAAGTATCTTATGAATATGAACTTATTTTATTTGCAAAAATGACTCACCATTGGTAGCAGACAAAGCCACAAATATACACATAACATAGCAACAATTTCAAGTAGGACTGACTGATTAGATCATGGCCACTTTCCTCCTAATCTTCTGTCCCAGTTCCCAGAGATGTCAAACTTAAATTTCTACTTTGCATGTCCATATTTCCTGCATTTTGACTTGATGTAAGTAGATTCCTTGAAACAGTAACACAACATCTCTATTTTGATGGTTAATCTTTCTTTCTCAGAGAATCAATAACACTTTCTCCTGATTTTTCATCTATTTTTCTCAATATTTGTGATTCAGAAAAACATAAATTTCCTGAGAAATGCTGGGAAGAAATTCCTACATGGAAACACTATGAGAAGTACACAAATAACTATAGTGCAAGGTAGAAAGTGCCATAAGGGAGGGGACAATGCTCTGAGATTTGAAAAGAGCATAGAGCAAAAAATATAGAATTTACCATTCTAGAATCTGGATTTGGATTTCAATTCTGTTGTCTCCTAGCCATATGACCCTAGAAAAGTCACTTTAACTCTCTGGGCCTCAGTGGCAAAGTGACAGTGTTGCTTGTTTCCTCTCTAAATCCATAATATTAGAAACTGGAGAAGTTACTGGGAAATCATCATGGAGGGCATAATATTTGAGGTTGATATTAAAGAAAGAGTAGAACACTGACACATGGAGGTGTGGGGAGGGCCATTATAAGCACAAGGGAATACCAAAGCTGCTGAGCTGAAATGCCTAGAATTGTACCCAGAGGTGGGAATGTATGGGATATGTATAGAGAGCAGTGAATATAGATGAGGCTGGGGTGGAGCAGTGAAGGGGAATAAAAATAGAGAATAGGCTGAAACTATATTATGGATAGCCTTGAATTCCATACTGAGGAGTTCATATTTAATTCTTTAGGTAACATGGAGCCATTAAACGTTGTTTTTTTTTTTTTTTTAACTTTTGCCAGGGAGTGATAAGAAATATGGCTTTTACAGTCCAGTGGGATGTTCCTAGTATGCTGTTGTGGCTAGAGTCATCCTAAAGAAAGACTATTTGACTCATATCCAGTCAGAAAACTGAGAGTTTGCACCCGAGTCCACCTCTGCCTGTGTTACTATGAACAATTCACTGAAAATCTTTGAGCCTCAGTTTTGTCATCTGTAAAATGAGGAAGGGGGACAAAATGACTTCTCAGGTCCCTTCCACCTCTAACATTCAAAGTCCAGATCAGGGCAACATATTAGGAAGATTGTTTGCTCTGTATACAACCTATATTGTGGGGGTAGAGATAGCAGGAAAAGAAACCAGATAAGAGGTTGTTTTAATAGTTTTGGTGGAAGATAATGTGGATCTCCTCTAAGGTGGGGATCAAACAGGAGAAGAGAGAGAGATGGGAAAGAGTACAATGATAGAGTTAATAGGACCTAAAAATTGATTGGGTGTAGGTCCTGGGGGATAGGGAAGCACTAAAGAGGAACCTCACATTTTAGATATGAATTACTGAGAAGAGAAGGAATCCATTAAAAGAAACAGGGTCATTATGGGGAGGAAGTGATTCAGGAGTTAGAGCAGAGGCTGTCTTTGGCATGTGCTAGTTTTGAGGTATCAGCTATACATGACATGAGACTATCCAGTGGGCATTCAGAAATGCTGAACAGGAAGTTGGAAGTTAAGGCTAGAGATCTGAGTCATTTGTTTGAAGATTTCATTTGAATTGGTGGAGATGGATAAGATTATTAAGGGATTGTATGTTGAATTGAGGAGAGGTTCTATTACATAAACAAAAGACTTTCCGGAAATTCAATTCCACAAATGTTTACTAGGTAGCATTTACTATATGAAGAGTTCCATTATCTGTTGTGGGAAATAAAAAGTTTAGATAAGACATGGTCTTTATTTTTATGTTCTTACAATCTAGTAGCAGATATGATGTGTACATGATAAGTACATTAGAAAGATGTATAGTGAAACCTATGTTGAATGGATAATTAATTTATAAAATTATTACATGGAGCAGGCAAGCGTAGTTCTTTGGGTACTCACTGGGAAAGACCATGATGGTAATGGGGAATAATGCTTTAATCACACTCTAATAAGGCACACAGTGTGTAGGGGAAATGACATAGAAAATACAGAGACAAGCATTGAAAAGGATACAGAGACAGATGATATCATGACAGGGTCTAGAATGGTAAAGAAAGGCAGGTAGTGATGAGGAAGAAGATGGGGAAGGGAAAGAGGCTCAAATAATAACTCACATAGTCATGGATTACAGTTGGAAGCACTTGACAGCATGGAATTGATGGCTATGGAAGAGGGCTTAAAGGAAATATGTTTGAGGTTTCATTTTTATAGAGTTTTTGGTGGGAATAGAACAACTCTTATCTAGGTTACTTTGGGGTTGGTTCATTAACATATTCCTATTCGAAGCTGTCAGTAAAACTTTAAAGTTAAATGTTGCACATAATCACAAAATTATTCGCACTCTTTGGGTAACCTGCTGGTCTTATTGCATATGTCTGGATCTTGTCTGAGATTTGCACATCAAAGGATCAGAAATCTGAACAGCAAAGTTTAGATGGCTTCCCCTGATTCAACACAAATCATGCAGGTGTGATTTTTGGTTAATATATGATACAATTTGTAAATTATGCTCTTTTGATCCTTGGGATGGTCTGTACATGATTTTTAGGTTCCCCTTTTCAGTCTTTCATCCTGCTTTTGCCACTTTATATTGGCTACTTATACATTTACTTACGATGCTGACTAGAAGAATGGGTGGTGGTCGGGGGGACCAGAGCAAGAGTCAATATGAATAAATATAACAAGTGTGAGAGGAAAAATATACATTACCAATCACATTTATTAGATATTGAGGATAAGTAAGTGACAATGAGGAAGACAATTCCAAGCAGAATACACTCATCAGAAGGCACAAAAACAGAAAAATACAGAGTATATCATGGGAGAAAGAATGGCAGCATGAATAGTTAGCAGAACTGAATGAAGGATTTTTGTTATTTGGTTTAGGGTAATGAAAATCTAAGTTTATAGTCAGAGGGAAAGGAACCAGTGGAAAATGTGAGACTGAAGATATGAGAGGGGGAATAATTGATGGAGGATGGGTGTCTATGAAGCAGAATTTGATAAGACCAAGATACAAGTAGGGAAGTTAAACTGCTAGCAAACTCTACCTTGAAAAGGAGGAGGAGAGACTGAAACAAAGGAGAGAAAGAAAGGTGAAGAAAGAAAGATTTGGCCATAGAGGAAGCTTACAGAGAAGAGGTTACATCAGGAGCCTTAATTTCTTCAATAAATTAGAAGGCAGCATCATTCTCTAATAAACAAGTCCACAAGCATTCATTAAGTGCCTGCTAAGTGCCAGGCACTATACTAAGTGTTGGTGATGCAAAGAAAGATGAAAACAGCCCCTTTTTGAAAGACTTAGAGAAAGAAGAGTAACAAGGAGAAAAGGGTGATTGACAGTGTCAAAGACTAATTAAAAAAGATGAAGACCAAGGGAAGGGCATTGTGTTTGGCAATTAAGAGATCATTGATAACTTTGGAGAAAGCAGTTTCAGTTGAATGATAAGGTCAAAAGACAGACTGCAAAGAATTAATATGAGAGTGAGAAAAAAGGAAATGGCAGCACTGATTTTAGATTAAAAAGTAGCCACAAAAAGGAGGAAAGATATAGGATGATGGTAGAGATGGGTGGATGAAGTGAGTTTGTTTTTTGTTGCTTTTTTTCTTGAGGATGGAGTGAGACATGAGTGAGTTTATAGGCACCAAGGAAGCAGCCAGTAGACAGAGACTGAAGATGAGCAAGATGGTGGAGATGAAAGCATGGGCAATCTGCTAGAGAAAGGCCATCTAATTGTGTGAGACAGGGGTGAAGGGAGAGATAATGGTAGAATGAATCTGAGTGATGTGAGATGAAGAGGGGCTAAAATGGAACACTTGGTGAGTGGCATCAATTTTTTCATTCATTTATGAGGCAAGATTTTTAATTGAGATAGTGGGGGAGGGGTGAGAGTGAATCATGGGAAGTTTGAAGAAGGATGAAAAAAATTGGAAAATTACTACCATGAATGGGATGGTGAGTGAATTAGGATGGTGTAAGGGTATTACCTTACCACAGTGAGGACCCAGTTAAGATTATATAACATTAATTTCTAGCAGATTCATTCAATATGGTTTTGTAATTTTCTCTAGTTTCATGAGGAGTAAAGATAGTGGAGGAATCCAAGGTTGAGAGAAATGGTTAATAACATAAGAGGATAAGAGACTGAAGATTAGATAGTGTGGAGCTGAACTGGTTCAGCAAGGGATCAAAATGTGGAAAGGAGGAGAGGGTAGACAGCACAGTGTTGATAGCTTGACAAAGAATCAAAGGGTAGAGGGTTTAGAGGTCACAATGAAGATCTGAGACATAAGGCAATAGGAGAGTTGGAATGAAAACAGATTGTGATCAGATAAAGGAATTTCAGAGTTCAGGAACAAGAATACACAAGTAAAATACCCAATTCACTCATTTTAGGGAGAAGAAATTGGAATGTAGGAAATTAAGTGACCCATCATACTGCCAGAACCAAAAATGCCTAATGATCACTCTACTAACTTTCTTTTCTAAATAAATATTTAGCTTACTCCTCTTTATCCTTTACCTACCTGAATGTCCGTAGCTCTGTAGCACTGCAGGTATTATTAGAGCATGGAACACATTTCACACTCTTCCCCAAAACCCCATATCTGTAATTACCACATTCTATTACTCACAAACTTAGTGCTACAATTAATAGCTATCACATTCTCACATGAAACTAAAAGTCATCCTCTTGCCTTGCAGGTCACTCCACGCCAGTCCTTTGGTTTCAACCAAGCTGAAGAGGGCACCATAGAGGGCACTCTCCCTGGGCCTTTGTCATCTGAAACAATAATTTATAATAATGATGCACGGCCCAAGGTCCAAATGGGGCCCAAAGTTATTTATTCTAACCAAGGATCAGAGGAAAATCAGCCTGGTATTGTTTATGCTTCTCTGAACCATTCCGCCAATGGAGTGAACTTCTTAAGGAGGGCAGAACATAGGACAGAACAACTTACAGAATATGCATCCATATGTGTAAGGAAATAAATTTACTTCTGGTTGCTCTTTCTTTCCCATGGGAGAGGCTGCCTAACTTCTCATTTACCAATGGTCTATTAAGCAACCCATCCATGGGATATCATTCTTTGACCTTGCACACTCCAATAAAATTGATGTTCTTCCTTTGCTGGGTCTCAAGAGCTCACATGGCAAATGTGGAACACTTCTGGAGATTCACTGGAAGTTTCATAGTCTCTGAGCAACCAAACTACTTCCCCTTAAGTGGTGATCTAGCCCACGGTCAGCCTTCATGCTTGGATGGGAACAAAAAAGAACCTTGATATGGTTTTTACCTCGCTCAATGTGATTGGTAAGTTATGTTCTTTGAAGATTTTCGTCAAGAACTTGAGGGAAGAAAATGAACTTTTGCTTTCAGTTCAGTTCACTACACCCTACTTAAACAGGAGGAATGTACCCTCTAACTACTAACTCAGAAACAGAATAATGAGGGTACTTTTCCTTCCAGTAAGCCTGTAATGAGGGACGATTTGTGGTGTCCTCTTAAATCTCACCAAAATAGGGGTTATGGGCAAGAGATAAAACAATTTCAGATGTCACTGTGGTCTAGACAGTGGTAAAGAAACTATAGCCCATTGGCCAAATCCAGACAATTGCTTGTTGTTGTTGCTGTTGGTTTTTTTTTTTTTTGTATGACTTCAGGGCTAAGAATTATTTTTTTAACATTAAAAAAAAGTTGTGTATTTAAAAGTGCAAAAACTATTCCTGGCTTGTGGGCCCATACCAAAACAGTCTGTGGACAGATTTGGTCACCCACATCCTAGGACACCAAGAACCCTAATAAGGTAAAAACTTAAGGAACTAAAAATAGAGAAGGCTAAACCCTAACCCCAGTCAGCTCATTCAGTACTTCCTCCCCATCCTCCATCTCTCCCCAAACCTTATTCTGTCAGGGCTACATAAAGTTCCTCTCCAGCTTAAACCAGAAGTCAACTCTAGCCACTCCTCCTTCCAAAGCTGAGAAAAACCAAAAGACAGAAACTTGTCCTTGTTGGGTCATCAATGCTATGTGCTGCAACAATATTCATGTAGACAACTGAGGAACAGAGGGAAGGAAAACAGGAACATTTATTTATTCAACCAGGTCTGCTTGGAGCAAAGCCCCAGCATCGAATTGAGGTCTGTTCTGTTTCCCTAGAAGTCCCTTGGACTAGACACTTAGATCAGTGAACATGAATTGCCTCTCTGGTAGAAGATTGATATGTGTTTGAGATCCAGACCTGGGGGAAACCACAATCAAAGGAGGGATAAGAAAATGAGCAATAAAGGAGCATGAGGGGAAAAGACTGAAATTACCAAAGATCTCAGGAGAAGGAAAATTTAGTTAAAGACCCTGAGCATAAGCAGATAAATGAGTAAGAAAGGTATTAACAGAAGGGAATATGCATCCAGATCAGCTAAATGATTCTAGACATTTGTGAAAAAGGAAAATAAGCCAATACTTGATGAGGTAAAGGACCCCACATTTCCAGGTGGGTTTAATGAGCATATTTTAAGTGGTTAGAAGGACAAAAAAGGCTACAGACTATGGAATCATAGACTTGGAATTCCCTTGGGGACCCTCTGGGGCATTCTAGTTCTAAAGTTCTAAAATGCCAGGACAATGAACACCTATGGTGGAGCAGTGGCACAGCAGCACAGGAGATGGTCCATGTAAACAAGGCTTTGTGAAACTGGGCACAAGAAATCCTAAATGAATACTTTCAGTTTCCTCATCTGTAAAATGAGGGGATTGGATTCAATGGCTTTCTAGATCCCTTTGAGTTCTGAATCTATAGTCTCATAATAGCCATCACTAGGAGTTTTTCACTACAGCATAAATAGTTGGGTGAGGGGAGATGAGGACCCAGAAGAAAGTTGGGGGATGGAAGCAATGTGAGGCAGAAGAGGGGATCAATGGTATGGAATGAAGGAATAAGGTCAAAGATAGCTTAGGAGGAGAAAGTGAGACTGATGACCTTGCACAGCCCTCCCTCACTCAAGTCAAGTCATCATCCCGAAGTCATGGTCCTCTTCAAGAACGAAGGACAAACACAACAAGCACCCTGGGTCATACCTAAGATGCCGCATTCTATTATGGCTGCTTCGTAATAAAAAATAATAGCAATAATAATACATGTAACTTACGTAGTGCTTTAAAGTTTGCGAAATGTTATCCCATTTGATCCTCACAATAACCCTAGGAGGTCGGGGCTGTTATTATCATTCTCATTTTGCAGATGAGGAAACAGAGGCTAAGAGAGCTTAAGCAACTTTCCCAAGGCCATACAACTAGGAAACGTCTGAGGCAGGAATCAGACACAAGTCTTCCTGACTCCAGATACAAAATGAGCCCCAGTTTATTGCATTTGAAGATTTCTGGGGTGTAAATGCTCACAGTGACAATTTAATAGTTGCCTCTTGCAAGTCAGTAAGAGCTGGCTTCAGTCTACTCCTGGCTTCAGTCAGGCCATCATCATGGCAGCTAGGTGGTGCAGTGGATAAAGCACCAGTGCAGGAGCCAGGAGGACCTGAGTTCAAATCTCACCTCAGACACTTGACACCCACTAGCTGTGTGGCTTTGGGCAAGTCACTTAACCCCAATTGCCTCATCCTGGGTCATCTCCGATCATCCTGATGAATATCTGGTCACTGGATTCAGATGGCTCTGGAGGAGAAGTGAGGCTAGTGACCTGCACAGCCCTCACTCACTCAAAACAAAGTCAAGTGCAAATCATGCCAATGGCATGGTCTTCTTTGGCAATGAAGGATGAACACATCTATAACTTCACAAGTTGCAACCAATTATATGCCAGGTCCCCTAGACTCAAATCTGCCCATGTGGCCTGGATTCTAAATTGTTGAAGAGCATCTCATCTCATCAGTACTGGAATTACTGATCACATTACCCCATTAGAAAGATTTCAGGGCTACAGATTGGACTATTTGGCCCCTAACGTGCCTTCTAATTCTGTGGGTCAATGATTCAATGAATTTTTCCCTATTTGTATCATTTGTTGGGCCAAGACAGCTAAGTCTTTCCATTTCTTTTATCCTATCATTAAGTGACAAATTGTTCTTCAAGTTTTATCTCCCCTCCTCCATGCCCACCTTGAATCTACCAGCTTCTCAAACTAGAGGGGAACTATCAATATGCAGGAAAACAAACATTGACATGAAAGAGCTAGGAGGTCTCTGATTCAATTTAATTTTTCAGCAAAATATGTGATGCAACGCTTCTAATAAAAACAGATCACAGACAGATAAAAATACAAAGGAGAATGAGCTGAGCATGTAAGAGAGGTGCAAACCAAGTGCATGCAGACATCTGAGGAAGGAAAGAACATGAGAAGAATGTGGGTGACATGTGGGTGGAGCAGCTCTCTCTTTCCTCCAAGTCTTGTAGAATTTATATTCATTTGCTATTTCATGATACAGCTAAATGTTAGCTCTTCTGTTGGTCCTGAAGAGAATGTTATCCAAACAATGATTGTTTATTTTCCTAAAATTCTATTTCACAACAAAACAGTGTGCTTTGGAGTTTATTATAAAGGTATCTTTATCAGAACCTGAAACAAATGAACAGAATCTAAATTGCAAAAGCATCTCAGGTCTTAGGTTAGATCTCAATCCAAACTATTCCTCCACTGGAATCGCCTCTACAATATCTCCCAAAAGGCGCTGTCCAGTTTCTATTAAAGACTTCTTAAGGGAAACTATTCCACTTTCAGACACTCCAACTGTTATAAATTTCTCTTATCAAGCCAAAATATTTCATTCTGCAATTGCCTTACACCCACTGCTCTACATTCGTTCCTCTGGAGGTAAGCAGAATAAATGGGATTCTTCTTTGGAGTAGCTCTCTGGGTGATTAAGGACAGCTGCCATAGCTTCACTAAGTCTTCTCTTCTTAACTTAAAATTGCACTAATTCGTTCTACTTCCCCAAGCCAGCAGCATAGCCTAGGAATAGCAGGAGGGTAAACCGAAATCAAGAGGTCAAGAATCAAAACAGAGCAGATAGTCAATTGTGTGAGTTTGAATGCCACCTCAACCACTGGCCCTATGACCCTGGGTAAGTCACCTAATCTCTCTAGGCTTCAGTTTCTTCATCTATAAATTAGCAATATTAGAATTACTTACTTCACAGGGTTATTGTAATGATCCAATGAAATAATATATGGAAAGTGCTTTGCAAACCTTATGGCCCTGTATTCAGTGCTTGATTTGACTTAACATCTAAAGTCCCTTTTGACACCAAGATTCTGTGATTCTAATACTAGGGCAATTATTGTAATGTCCTTGTTATCCATCATCGTCATTGTCATCATCACCATCATCATCATCATCATCATCATCATCATTCCAAGCAAGCCTGTGGGTAATAAAGATTGAGAACTCAGCAAAGTCACTAAATATTAGGCACTGGTCACCAGCAACAAGCTTATTATTGAATCAATTAAATTCTGAACTCTTTCTTCTGAATAATCCAGAGCCACAAATGAGATCTGAGATGAATGGGATGGTGCCCACACATGGAGGAAACATGTTTCTGTTCTTTTTACTATGTATGTACATACAAACATGCATGTATACATGTGCACATAGACCAGTGGTAGCTACATGAGCCACATATACATATATGTATATATGCAAGCATATATACATATATAGGAATATAATATGCCTGCATGTACACACATGTATTCTAAGCAGGGCTACACATGTGACCATATATGAAATGCGTTATTAGGTTAGACCGTGTGTGCACATAAACATACATGTATACATACAAGCACACACCTACATATATATGAATATATGTGTGTATTATGTTAGACTGTATGTACATATATGCATGCATATACTCATATACATTTATGTGCATATGTATATACACACATATATTTTTATGTATAGCATATGTATGTATATAATAAGGAGGTAATGAGAGGATAATAGTAGTCAAAGACATAGGGCATAAAGGATTTGGACAATGCTGTATTCTCCACCTCTATTTCTTCTGAGAATGACCAATCTATTGGGAAAGTTTAGGGCAAAAGAAGCATTTTGGCCCTATCTTGACCCCTTGTTCTACTAAGGGAAAAGAGACAAAACCACCAGAAAGAGAGAGATTCAGTCTTGGAGTTTCTAGGCTAAAAGTTGTAGATAGCACAAATACCAGCCAGCCTGGCCCAGATACCACCAAAGTTTTCTGCATTCATTGTTTTTATCTCTCACATAGTTCAATCTCATTTAATTTTTAAACACTTTCAGCTGCAGATCTTGTGGTATGAGGTTTAACAGGAAGTAAACTCCCACTTAACATATTTCCCACCCATCCTTTTTTTCAGAACCCATTGCCCTACTTTGCATAAATTGTCTTCAATAGAGCCTTAGGGACCTCAAAAGAAGGGGTTGGAAAAAATATGAGGGTGAATCTGATCCTCTGGGCCACTTTCCCTTGCTTCCTATCCTGACACAGTTGAGGGGGAGGATGTAAAAAAAAAGTACCCATAGCAGCAGGAAGTTTCAGAAAAGCAGAATGTGAACTGATACTCAGAAAGCCTTTCTAACGATCAGAGCTGTCCAAACTGGAGTGGAATCACTATGAAGGCAGAGAGATGCTCCTCAATGTAAATCTTCAGCAGAGCCTAAATGGTGACTTGACAGGAATGTCAGTGATGGAATTCCTGTTCAGTTTTGAATCTTTATCCCCAGCATATAGCACAATACTCAGCACATAGTAAGCATTTAATAAATGCTTGTTGATTTGACATCTGAGTTCCCTTTAACATTGACATTCTATTATTCTAATACTGATAAAATTATTGTAATATCTTTGCCTTGTGTCTTTTAGGTAGAATATATATGGTATTCTTCATCTAGGGTACATAATAAGCATAATGCTGATTCTGATGGGATTAATGCAAGTATGTCAGTATGTCAGGCTGACCCATGTCCTTTACATTACCTGTCGCCCATGAAACTACTCATCTCTATGAGTCACCATGACAACTCAATAACAAGTCAATCAATCCATCCTAATACATTTTATGACATAATGTAAGACAGGTAAACACTAGCATACAGGATGGTTGCTAGCACTATTGATCTGATCAGACAGGAAGACAGCTTTCTAGCCTAGTCTTCTCAAGAGGGTTGTTGAAAAAGAGAGCACCATCTCCTACAGCATTCCCTAATCACCCTTCTCGCAGAGGCCCGTGAGAAGGGGGAGACAATTACTACTGTATCTCGATGGGGCAATCAAGACAGGCACAGCTTGTGCTTCCTCCAAATCCCCTCAAGCCTCTATGGGGGTCAATTCAGGGAAACACAGATTCCCTCCAAGCTTTAATGGGGGCTGATCAAGGCACGCACAGCATTCAACCCTAAGGTTTCCCCATTGACTGACTGGTGCCCACCTGCTTTACAGGTCAACAGACAAAGAAGGCATCTTGCCAACAACAGCCTCACAAATTTACATCACCTTACCTTTATAGCTCCCTGCATAGTCTTAGAGCATATTTACAATTTTAAGCACAAATGTTCATATTATTCATCATTATATAACACTGCACAAGCATGGTGGAGAAATTTACAAATCATAGCCTGGGAAATAGAAATTGTTATGGCCATGGATCCTGGGAAACTAAACCCTAAGAAAGATAACAAAAATCTACCTTACACACACTAAAATTTACCTTACTTACACATAGGTAAGCTGATACTGGTAATTAGCCTGCATAAGGCTTTCCTGTTGGCATTGGTACAAAATACATAGAAACCTCCAATGCATCAAAGAGATGGAGGAGCAAACAGAATTTACCCCCCACTACAAAGACTCTCTGAGGCCTATGAAGATTGCAAAACTTACTCTGCAACAGGTTCATTTGAATGAATGAAAATGAATAAAACAGCATTTATTAAACACTGTCTGCCAAGTACTGTGCTAAGCACTGGGGATACATACAAAAAAATTGATTTTTTCTTTGTTATCAAGAATATGTAAATTTGGGAAAGGGACTACATAAAGGAAAGTTCTGCTGCAGAACAAGTGAAAAGGCTAGAAATACTCAGCTCAATCAACAGGGCTGAGGTTAGAGTCAGAGACCCTTAGGTTGTACCAGTAGATCAAATGACAGTATACTGAGGTCTAGAAGGCATAGTAAATTCCAGAGCACCTTAGGATGGATGCAGTGGCAGGGAAGATGGTCTTCATGCTCCTCTATATCATCTGAATAAATATAGTTGGTGACCCCCGACTCATCCAAGATATGGAAGCAATCAAGCAGACTATATAGGTTCTGGGAAGGCAAGTGCTAAGTGTGTCCTTAGCAGTAGTGAGTCTGCCTGACCAACCTAGATTGGTTTATTTGAGTATGAACTTAAATGGTAACTGAAAATGGGTTCTTTTTTACATATTTATAGCTACTGATGAAGCAAATAGTCACCATAAGAGGAAAGGCAATACTATGAGCTTCTTTCTGCCGGTAGATTGACACAAACGCTAGTTCCATGAAGTAGGACCCAATTGTTGGGTTAAATTAGAATGTGGTCAATGACCATCATTCTTTTTTTTAATTGATTAATTTCTTTATTATCATTAAAAAAGAAAAATGATGGACCATGGACAACTTATGACAAATTTGACTTTTTGGTGACACCCATTCCACTGCCATATAATTATTTTTTGAAAATATAATCTTCAGGGGGCGGAGCCAAGATGGCAGAGTAGAAAGACGCACATACACATAGCTCCAAACCCACAACCCACAGAACGGCTAGAGGGGACCAACCCACGGTGAATTCTGCACCCAGAGGCCACGGAATATTGGAGCGAGGGAGATTTCTGTTCCGGAGAGACCTGCAAACCTCTCGCGGGGTGTCCTTCGCGCTGTGGACTGGGCGCCGGGACTGGGAGCTGAGTGCAGCCCTGCAGCGGCCGCGACACCATGAGGAAAAGATCCAAGCGGGCTACGGGGACGAGATATCCTGCGGCCACGAGGGTCCCTCCACCCACAGAGGGACCTGCAAACCTCTGGCAAAAGGTCCGTCGCGCTGCAGAAGGGGAGCCCAGCCCAGACCTGCGGCGGCCGCAGCTCCGAGAGGTACAGATCCGAGCAGGCTTTAGGGACGGGATCTCCAGCGGCGGCACAAGCCCCTCCACCCACAGGTGACGAGGGTCGGTGAGAGAGTCTCTTTGGAGGGTCGAGAGGGGAGTGGGGTGCCCCCATGGCTCGGGCCCCCCCCCCCGGGAGATAGAAGCTGAGAGGAGGCTGCAGACAGGGGCTCCCCAAGCGTGTGGGAGCCTGGATCCATTGTGGAAGGTCTGTGCATAAACCCCCTGAGGGAATTGAGCCTGAGAGGCCGCCCTGTCCCGACCTGACCATCTGAACTTAATTCTCACACTGAATAGCAGCCCTGCCCCCGCCAAAAGCCCTAAGGTGGGAAGCAGCATTTGAATTTCAGACCCCAAACACTGGCTGGGAGGACCAGGAGGCGAGGTGGGTGTGAGGAGAATATTCAGAGGTCAAGCCACTGGCTGGGGAGAATGCCCAGAAAAGGGAAAAGAAATAAAACTATTGAAGGGTACTTTATCGGAGAAAAGACACTTCCTCCCTTCCTTTCTGATGAGGAAGAACAATGCTTACCATCAGGCAAAGACACAGAAATCAAGGATTCTGTGTCCCAGCCCACCCAATGGGCTCGGGCCATGGAAGAGCTCAAGAGGAATTTTGAAAATCAAGTTAGAGAGGTGGAGGAAAAATTGGGAAGAGAAATGAGAGGGATGAAAGAGAAGCATGAAAAGCAGATGAGCTCCCTGCTAAAGGAGAACCAAAAAAATGTTGAAGAAATTAACACCTTGAAAACTAGCCTAACTCAATTGGCAAAAGAGGTTCAAAAGGCCAATGAGGAGAAGAATGCTTTCAAAAGCAGAATTAGCCAAATGGAAAAGGAGATTCAAAAGCTCACTGAAGAAAATAGATCTTTCAAAACTGGAATGGTACAGATGGACACTAAGGACTTTATGAGAAAGACAGATAGCACAGAACATAGTGTGAAGATTCGAAAAATGGAAGATAATGTGAAATATCTTATTGGAAAAACAACTGACCTGGAAAATAGAATCAGGAGAGACAATGTAAAAATTTTGGGACTACCTGAAAACCATGATCAAAAGAAGAGCCTAGACATCATCTTCCATGAAATTATCAAGGAAAACTGCCCTGAGATTCTAGAACCAGAGGGCAAAATAAATATTCAAGGAATCCGCAGAACACCGCATGAAAGAGATCCAAAAAGAGAAACTCCTAGGAACATTGTGGCCAAATTCCAGAACTCCCAGGTGGAAGAGAAAATATTGCAAGCAGCTAGAAAGAAACAATTCAAGTATTGTGGAAATACAATCAGGATAACACAAGATCTAGCACCCTTTACATTAAGGGATCGAAGGGAATGGAATAAGATATTCCAGAAGTCAAAGGAACTAGGACTAAAACCAAGAATCACCTACCCAGCAAAACTGAGTATAATACTTCAGGAGAAAAAATGGTCTTTCAATGAAATAGAGGATTTTCAAATTTTCTTGATGAAAAGACCAGAGCTGAAAAGAAAATTTGACTTTCTAACACAAGAATGAAGAGAACCATGAAAAGGTGAACAGCAAAGAGAAGTCATAAGGGACTTACTAAAGTTGAACTGTTTACATTCCTACATGGAAAGACAATATTTCTAACTCTTGAAACATTTCAGTATCTGGGTACTGGGTGGGAGTACACACACACACACACACACACACACACACACATGCACACACGCACACATACATAGAGACAGAGTGCACAGAGTGAATTGAAGAGGATGGGATCATATCTTAAAAAAAAAATGAAATCAAGCAGTGAGAGAGAAATATTGGGAGGAGAAAGGAAGAAGTTGAATGGGGCAAATTATCTCTCATAAAAGAGGCAAGCAAAAGACTTATTAGTGGAGGGATAAAGAGGGGAGGCAAGAGAAAAACATGAGGTCTACTCTCATCACATTCCACTAAAGGAAAGAATAAAATGCACACTCATTTTGATAGGAAAAACTATCTCATAATACAGGAGAGTGGGGGACAGGGGCACAAGCAGGGTGGAGGGGAGGATGGAGGGGAGGGCATGGGGAGGAGAATGCAATCCGAGGTCGACACTCATGGGGAGGGAAAGGATCATAAGAGAATAGAAGTAATGGGGGTCAGGATAGGATGGAGGGAAATATAATTAGTCCTATACATCACAACTAGTATGGAAATCATTTGCAAAACTACACAGATTTGGCCTATATTGAATTGCTTGCCTTCCAAAGGGAAGGGGTGGGGAGGGAGGGAGCTAAAGAAGTTGGAACTCAAAGTGTTAGGATCAAATGTAATGTTCTTACCACAGGGAAATAGGAAATACAGGTAAGGGGTCAAGAAAGCTATCTGGCCCTACAGGACAAAAGAGAAGACGGAGACAAGGGCAGGGAGGAAGGATAGAAGAGAGAACAGATTGGTCACAGGGGCAATTAGAATTGCTTGGGTTTGGGGGGGGAGGGGATAAAAGGGGAGAAAATTTGTAACCCAAAATTTTGTGAAAATAAATGTTAAAAGTTAAATAAAAAAAAAGAAAATATAATCTTCATAATATTATTTTAATTATAATTTTCAACTTATACAATAAACCAGCTAATACAAAAATAATGATGTACTTTATCTTTATATTACAATAATGTCCACCCTCTACCTCAGCCCACTTTAAAGCCTATCGTGTTTTTGGGGGGTTTTGTTTTCTAGTATTTTTTTTTTCCCAGCTACGTGTAGAAACAATTTTTAACATTTATTTTTGAAACTTTGAGTTCCAAATTTTCTCTCTTTTTCCCTCCCCACCCCACCTCGTTGAGAAGGCAAACAATTTGATATAGGATATACATGGTAGTCATGCAAAACATTTCCATAAAAGTTATGTTGTGAAAGAAAACATAGATAAGAAAAAAAATCAAGAAAAATAAAGTAAAAAAAGTATGTTTCAATTTGCATTCAGACACCATCAGTTCTTTCTCTGGGAATGTACAGTATTTTTCTTTTCTTTTTTAATTTTTCTTTTAATTTATTTGTTTTCAGCTTTCTACAATCACTTCCATAAGTCTTAGGTTTTCTCCCCCTCCCTTTCTCCTCCCTCCCTGACAAGGCATGCAATCTTATATAGTTTCTATACATACATTCTTATTAAGCACATTTTCACAGTAGTTATGTTGCATAGGGGAATTAAAATGAATGGGGGAAACCATGAGAAAAAAGTAGACCAAAACAAAACATAACCCAAGAGAAAATATTCTGCTTCATTCTGCATTCCAATTCCATAGTTCTTTCTCTGGATGTGGATGGCATTTTGCCTCAAGAGTCCTTTGGGAATGTTTCAGTACCATACTAATCAAACTACTAGAAAATTATTTTACAGGACTAGAAAAAAATAATATCAAAATTCATCTGGAAGAACAAAAGGTCCAGAATATCAAGGGAATTAATTAAAAAAAATATGCTAGGGAAGGTGGCTTAGCCTTACCAGATCTCAAATTGTGTTATAAAGCAGCAATCATCAAAACCACTTGGTACTGGGTAAGAAATAGAGGGGTAGACCAGTGGAATAGATTAGGTACTCAAGACACAGTAGTCAATGAATACAGCAGTCTACTGTTTGATAAACCCAAGGACCCCAGGTTCTGGGATAAGAACTCATTGTTTGACAAAAACTGCTGGGAAAACCGGATAACAGTGTGGTGGAAACTGGGCATAGACCAATGCCTGACATCACATACAAGAATAAAGTCCAAATGATTACATGATCTAGGTATAAAGGCTGATACTATATACAAATTAGGGGAGCAAGGAATAGTGTATTTGTTAGATTTATGGAGAAATGTTTGACCAAACAAGAGAAAGAGAACATTATGGAGAAATTTGTGACCAAACAAGAGATAGAGAAAATTATGAAGTGCAAAATGGATAATTTTGATTATGTTAAATTGAAAATTTTTTGTACAAACAAACCCAATGCAGCCAAGATTAAGAAGGAAGCAGAAAACTGGGAAAGAATTTTTGCAACTAGTGTCAGTGATAAAGGCCTCATTTCTAAAACATATAGAGAACTGAGACAAATTTTTAAGAACATGTCATTCCCCAATTGATAGTCAAAGGATATAAACAGGCAGTTTTCTGAGGAAGAAATTAAAGATATCTATAGTCAAATGAAAAAATGCTCTAAATCACTATTGATTAGAGAGATGCAAATCAAAACAACTCTGAGGTATCACATCACGCCTATCAGATTGGCTAACATGACAAAACAGTAAGATGATAAATGTTGGAGAAGATGTGGGAGAGTTAGAACACTAATTCATTGTTGGAGGAGCTGTGATCTAATCCAACTATTCTGGAGAGCAATTTGGAATTATGTTCAAAGGGCCACAAAAATGTGCATACCTTTTGACCCAGAAATATCACTTCTAGGACTGTATCCCAAAGAGATCATAAAAATAGGAAAGGACCCCACATGTATAAAAATATTTATAGCAGCACTCTTTGTGGTGGCCAACAACTGGAAATCAAGGGGATGCCCATCAATTGGGGAATAGCTGAACAAGTTGTGGTATATGAATATAATTGAAAACTATTGTGCTATAAGAAATAATGAACAGGAAGACTTCAGCGAGGACTGGAAGGACTTATATGAACTGAGTGAAATGAGCAGAACCAGGAGAACATTGTACACAGTAATAACCACAGTGTGCAAGGAATTTTTCTGGTAGACTTAGCCATTCACAGCAATGCAAGGACCTAAGTCTTTCCTGATGAATAGTATTGTTCATTGTAAGTCCTTCAGAGTTGTCTTGGATCATTGTATTGCTAAGAATAGCTAAGTCATTCACAGCTGATCATCTTATAGTATTCCTATTACTTTGTACACAGCGCATTTTGCTTTGCTTCAGCCCATGCAAGTCTTTCTAGTTTTTCTGAGAGCGTCCTGTTCATCATTTCTTATAATACTGTAGTATTCCATTATAATCACATACCACAACTTGTTCAGCTATTCTCTTTTTTTTTTATTTTTTATTTTTTAATGTTTAACAATCAATGCCATACAATTGCGATTTTATCCCCCCCCACCTACCCCCCACTACCCCCCTCCCTCCCCACGACTGCATACAATTCTGCATAGATTCTACATATACTTTCCTATTGAGTATATTTTCACTATAGACATGCTATGTAGTCAGACTAAGATAAATGAAAGAAATCGTATAACAAATCAGAACATGATACACAAACACATACACATACACAAACATGATCTGCTACATTATGTGAGTGACTTCCACATTTCTCTCTCTGAGTGTGGAAGGCATTTTGCCTTGAGATCCACCATTGGGATTTTTTTTTTTTTTTGTAAGAAGTTCTTGTGTTATTACAAAAATCTAAGTCTACCAGAAAAAACTCTCACACATTGTGGTTGTTGCTGTGCATAAAGTTCTCCTGGTTCTGCTCCTTTCACTCAGCATCAGCTCATATAAGTCCTTCCAGGCCTCTCTGAAGTCTTCTTGTTCATCATTTCTTATGGCACAATAGTACTCCATTACATTCATATACCATAATTTATTCAGCCATTCCCCAATTGATGGACATCCCCTTGACTTCCAGTTTTTGGCAACTACATAGAGTGCTGCTATAAATATTTTTGTACATGTGGGACCCTTTCCCATTTTTATGATCTCTTGGGGATATAGTCCTAGTAGCGATATTGCTGGGTCAAAGGGTATGCACATTTTTGTAGCCCTTTGGGCATAGTTCCAAATTGCTCTCCAGAATGGTTGGATGCACTCGCAGCTCCACCAACAATGAATTAGTGTTCCAACTCTCCCACATCCTCTCCAGCATTTATCATTTTCTTGTTCTGTCATGTTTGCCAATCATATAGGTGTGATGTGGTACCTCAGAGTTGTTTTGATTTGCATCTCTCTAACCAATAGTGATTTAGAGCATTTTTTCATATGATTATAGATAGCTTTAATTTCTTCCTCTGAAAATTGCCTGTTCATATCCTTTGACCATTTATGAATTGGGGAATGACTTGTATGATTATACATTTGGGTCAGTTCTCTATATATTCTAGAAATGAGGCCTTTATCCCCGAGCTTAGCTGTAAAAATTCTTTCCCAGTTTACTACATCCCTCCGGATTTTGGTTGCATTGGGTTTGGTTGTGCAAAAACTTCTCAGTTTAATGTAATCAAAGTTATCCATTTTGCATTTCATAATGCTTTCTATCTCTCCTTTAGTAAAGAATTCTTCCCTTCTCCATAGATCTGATAAATACACTATTCCTTGCTTCTCCAGTTTATTCATGGTATCAATCTTTATACCTAAATCATGTACCCATTTGGACTTTATTCTTGTGTACGGTGTCAGGTATGGGTCTATGCCTAATTTCCGCCACACTGTTATCCAGTTTTCCCAGCAATTTTTGTCAAACAATGAGTTCTTATCCCAGAAGCTGGGGTCCTTGGGTTTATCAAACAGAAGGTTGCTATATTCCTTGCCCACTGCATCTTGAGTGCCAAGTCTATTCCACTTGTCTACCTCTCTGTTTCTTAGCCAATACCAAGTGGTTTTGATAATTGCTGCTTTATAGTAGAGTTTGAGGTCTGGTAGCGCTAGGCCACCTTCCAAAGCATTTCTTTTCATTAGTCCCTTTGATATTCTGGACCTTTTGTTTTTCCAAATGAATTTTGATATTATTTTATCCAGCTCTAGAAAGTAATTGTCTGATAGTTTAATTGGTATGGCACTAAATAAGTATATTAATTTGGGTAGAATTGTCATTTTTATTATATTAGCATGGCCTACCCATGAGCAACTAATGTTTTTCCACTTACTTAAATCTGACTTTATTTGTGCAAAAAGTGTCTTGTAATTGTGTTCATATAATCCCCGGGTTTGTTTTGGCAGGTAGACTCCTAAGTATTTTATACTGTCTACCCTAGCTTTAAATGGGATTTCTCTTTCTATCTCTTGCTGTTGGACTTTGTTGCTAATATATAGGAATGCAGAAGATTTGTATGGGTTTATTTTGTACCCTGCAACTTTGCCAAAGTTGTTTATTAATTCAAGTAATTTTTAACTTGAATCTCTGGGATTCTCTAGGTAAATCATCATATCATCTGCAAAGAGTGATAACTTAGTTTCTTCTTTGGCTATTCTTATTCCTTGAATATCTTTATCTTGTCTAATTGCTACAGCTAACATTTCTAGTACCATATTGAATAATAGTGGTGATAATGGACAACCTTGTTTCACCCCTGATCTTATTGGGAATGCATCTAGCTTATCCCCATTGCATATAATGCTTGCTGAAGGTTTTAGATAGATACTGCTTATTATTTTATGGAAAGTTCCCTTTATTCCTACGTTCTCCAATGTTTTTAGTAGGAATGGATGTTGTATTTTGTCAAAAGCTTTTTCTGCATCTATTGAGATAATCATGTGGTTTTTGTTAGCTTTGTTGTTGATGTGATCGATAATGCTAATAGTTTTCCTAATATTGAACCAGCCCTGTAGTCCTGGTGTGAATCCTACCTGATCATAATGTATTAATCTCGTGATAAGATGCTGTATTCGTTTTGCTAAAATCTTATTTAAAATTTTTGCATCTATATTCATTAGGGAAATTGGTCTATAATTTTCTTTCTCTGTTTTGTCTCTTCCTGGTTTGGGTATCAAAACCATATTTGTATCATAGAAAGAATTTGGGAGGACTCCTTCTTCCCCAATTTTCAAAAATAGTCTATGTAGTATTGGAATTAACTGTTCTTTAAATGTTTGATAGAATTCACTTGTGAATCCATCTGGCCCTGGAGATTTTTTCCTAGGGAGTTCATTGATGGCTTGTTCAATTTCTTTTTCTGAGATGGGGTTGTTTAAGTATTCAACTTTCTCTTCTGTTAATCTGGGCAATTTGTATTTTTTAAAATATTCATCCATCTCATTTAGATTATCGAATTTGTGGGCATAAAGTTGGGCAAAGTAGTTTCTAATTATTGTTTTAATTTCCTCCTCATTGGAGGTGAGTTCACCCCTTTCATTTTTAATATTAGTAATTTGATTTTCTTCTTTCTTTTTTTTAATCAGATTGACCAAAGGTTTATCAATTTTATTAGTTTTTTCATAAAACCAACTATTGGTTTTATTTATTAATTCAATAGTTTTCTTAATTTCAATTTTATTAATCTCTCCTTTGGTTTTCAGTATTTCTAATTTGGTATTTACTTGGGGATTTTCAATTTGTTCTTTTTCTAGCTTTTTCAACTGCATTGATCAACTCATTGATCTCCTCTTTCTCTATTTTATTTATGTAAGCATTCAGAGATATAAAACTTTCCCTAATAACTGCTTTTGCAGTATCCCGTAAGTTTTGGTATGTTGTCTCACTATTGTCATTCTCTTGAATGAAATTGTTGATTGTTTCTATGATTTCTTCTTTAACCCCACCCTTCTTTAGAATTAGATTATTTAGTTTCCAATTGATTTTTGGTTTCTCTTTCCATGGCCTTTTATTACATGTAATTTTTAATGCATTATGATCTGAAAAGGATGCATTGATTATCTCTACCTTTCTGCACTGGATTGTGAGATTTTTATGTCCTAGTACATGGTCAATTTTTGTAAATGTTCCATGTACCGCTGAGAAAAAGGTATATTCCTTTCTATTCCCATTTAATTTTCTCCAAAGATCTATCATATCTACCTTATCCAGAGTTTTATTTACCTCCTTAACCTCTTTCTTGTTTGTTTTGAGGTTGGATTTATCGAGTTCAGAGAGGGGGAGGTTGAGGTCCCCCACTAGTATAGTTTTGCTATCAATTTCTTCCTTCAACTCCCCCAACCTCTCCTCTAAGAATCTGGATGCTATACCACTTGGAGCATACATGTTTAGTAATGATATTGCTTCATTGTCTATGGTGCCTTTTAGCAGGATATAGTTTCCATCCTTATCCCTTTTGATTAGATCTATTTCTGCTTTCTCTTTGTCTGAGATTAGGATTGCTACTCCTGCCTTTCTTACATGAGCTGAAGCACAATATATTCTGCTCCATCCTTTGACCTTTATCCTATGTGTATCCCCCCATTTCAAATGTGTTTCTTGTAAGCAGCATATTGCTGGATTATGGCTTTTAATCTATTCTGTTATCCGTCTCCGTTTTATGGGAGAGTTCATTCCATTCACATTCACAGTTATGATTACAATCTGTGTATTTCCCTCCAACCTCTTTCCCACCATTTGTGCTTTTAGCTCTCCTGTCTCCCTTCCCCTCCTCAATAGTATTCACTTTTCTCCCCCTCCTCCTGCAGCCTTCCCCTCCTTCTTTTAGCCCCCCTCCCTTTTACTCCCCTTTACTCTTATTGCTTCTTTCCTCCCTTTTAGCCACCCTCCCCTTTCTTCCCCCTTCCCCTCCTACTACCTATAGAGCTAGTTAGGATTATCTACTTAAGATTATTGTTCCCTCCTTTGAACAAATCAGATGAGAGTACCTCTCAAACAATGCTCATCTCCCTCCCCTCCTTCCCTCTACTATAGTTTTGTACTTCTTCCTGTGATATAATTTGCCATTTTCTGCTTCCCCCTTTCCATACCTCCTATTACATTCCCTTCTCATACTTAAATCATATTTTTGACATGACATCATTTACTTTATGCCTGTTCCCTCTACATATATCCCTTTTATCATAATAGCTGCACAGTTCTCAAGATTAACAGGTATCATCTTCCCTTATAGGGAGGTAAACAGTTTGCCCTAATTGAGTAGCAAGTTTTTGTTTTTGTTTTTTCCCCTCTGTTTACCTTTTTATGATTCTCTGGAGACCTGCATTTGAAGATCAAATTGTCTATTGAGTTCTGGTGTTTTGGTCAGGAAGCTCTGGAAATCCCTTATTTCGTTGAATGACTTTCTCCTTGCCTGAAATGTTATGCTGAACTTTGCTGGATAGTTGATCCTTGGTTGAAGTCCCAACTCCTTTGCCTTACGGAATATTGGGTTCCAATTCTTTCGATCTTTTAATGTAGAAGCTGCAAGGTCCTGTGTGATCCTGACTGTGTGTCCTTGATATTTAAATTGTTTCTTTCTGGCTGCTTGTAGTATTTTCTCCTTCACTTGATAGCTCTGGAATTTGGCAACTATATTTCTTGGGGTTTTGAGTTTGGGATCCCTTTCGGGAGGGGAACGGTGGATTTTTTTGATGACTATTTTGCCCTCTGAGTCTAGTATTTCTGGGCAGTTTTCCTTGATGATTTCCTGGAAGATATTGTCCAGACTCTTTTCTTCATCATGGGTTTCTGGCAGGCCAATAATTCTTAAATTTTCTTTCCTGGATCTATTTTCCAGGTCAGTTGTTTTTCCAATTAAATATTTTACATTTTCTTCTATCTTTTCATTCTTTAGATTTTGTTTGACTGATTCTTGTTGCCTCATTGAGTCATTAGTTTCTACTTGCCCAATTCTAATCTTCATCGTATTGTTTTCTTCAGTTAGCTTTTGCATCTCCTTTTCCATCTGACCAATTTTTCCCTTTAAGGAGCTATTTTCTCCATTTAATTTTTGTACTTCTTTTTCCATTCGACCAATTTTCCCAGTTAGGTTTTGGGTTTCTTTTTCCATCTGATCAATTTTCCCAATTAGGTTTTGGGTTTCCTTTTCCATTTGATTAACTCTTCCTTTTAGGGAATTATTCTCTCCAGTTAATTTTTGAACTTCCTTTTCCATTTCTTCAATTTTCTTTTTCAGAGTGATGTTCTCATCAGTGAATTCTTTTTTTATAATTTTAAAATCATTGGCCAGTTTTTCTTTTATATCCTTCTTCAGATGTTCCAGGTAATCTAGTTGTGCTTGCGAGAAATTCATAGTCCCATCTGAGGTTTCAGATGGAAGTACAGTCTCAGCTCTGACCTCTTTGGTGTTTGTGTTTTGGTCCTTATCCCCATAGAAAGATTCTATGGTTTTTTCACTTTTCGTCTGCTTTTTCCGATTCATGATGTTGGCTGAGTGTTGTAGCTTTTGGTTCTTTCAGTCAGAAGGTACAGATCTTTTAAGTTGAGTTGATGTGTGTCTAGGCTAAAAGAAGGCTTTTTTTTGTTGTTGTTGTTGTTTCCCAGATCAACCCTGAGGTTAGCTTGTTAGGTGTGTGGGAGGGGTGGTCTGGTTTCAGGAGATCTCCTCAGCTGACTTGAGGCAAAGGCAAGGTCAGGGGATGGTGATCCCAGCTTCCCTATTGTCTTTCCTTTTCCCCTGGAGGGCTGGGGCACACCTAGAAGCTAATGCGTGTTCCCGCCCCTCCTGGGGCTCGTCTCCCAGCGCTGAGGCTTGCCTGGGTCTCAGTGCGAATTTTCTCTGCCCTGGGTCATCTGTCCCTCCAGATCGCCTCTGCCACAGTAGGAAGAATCCCCCCTTGCCACTTTTTCAGCCTCTGGTGTTATGAGACCACCCGCCCCCTTCTGCTGTTCCCGCTGATCCAGGATTAATCTGGGGAAGAATTTTATGGTTCCTTCATGGTCATCAGGGGGGAGGAGAGAGCACTTACTGATCACTCCGCCATCCCAGCTCCTGGAAGTTCAAGTAGTTGACCCATCGAAGTCCAGTCTTCAGGCTGAAGGTTTCAAGGGCTCCTGCGCTGATATCTGGCACTCAGCGGCTCTCATCGGCTCGGGCTGGCTTATCTCCTGCTCCGCTGGTCTTGCCCGCCACTCTCGAGCCCCTCAGGTCCCCCCCGTCCTGCCGCGCCGACCGCGTGCGCCGGGGTCTTACCCCAGCGGAGCAGATCCCTCCCGTGGACCCTCCAGTCCAACCTGGGTTCCGAATCCGTCAAAGTCCATCACCCACTGGATTCTACACCTCCAAAGTCTGGTCAGACTCTCCCCCCAGAGATATCCAGAGGAGTTTTTCCAGGAGCTTAGGTGAGTCGTTGCTTTCACTCCGCCATCTTGGCTCCGCCCTCCTCAGCTATTCTCAAAACTGATGGGTTTTCCTTCAGTTTTTAATTCTTTGCCCCCAGAAAAGAGCTGCTATAAATACTTTTGTACATATAGGTCCTTTTCCTTTTTAAAAAAATCTCTTTGGAGATATAGACCTAGTAATGGTATTGCTAGTTCAAAGGGTATATATGGTTTTATATCCCTTTGGGCATAGTTCCAAATTGCTCCATGGAAAGGTTAAATCAGTTCACAACTCCACCAACACTGCATTAATGTCTCATTTTTTCAACATCTACTCAAACATTTGTCATTTACCTTTTCTGTCCTATTAGCCTATCTAATAGGTATGAGGTAGTACCTAAGAATTATTTTAATTTGCATTTCTTCCATCAATAGTGAGTTAAGAGCATTTTTTTTCATATGGCTGTAGATAACCTTGATTAATTCATCTGAAAACTGGTCATATCTTTTCATCATCTTTCAGTTGGGTAATGGCTTTCATTTTTATAAATTTGACTCAGATCTCTCTTTATGTTTGAGAAATGAGGACTTCATCAGAGAAATTTGGTTTGAAATTTTTTTACTATTACTATTTAGCTACTATTGCTATTTCCCTCCATCCCACCCCTCCCTCCCCCCATTTATTCTTTTCTCTCTCTTTTCACCCTGTCTCCTCAAAAGTGTTTTGCTTCTATCACTTTCCCCAATCTGCCTTTCCCTCTGTCACCCTCCTCCTCTTCTCTTATCCCTTTCCCTTCTACTTTCCTGTAGGGTAAGATAAATTTCTATACCTAATTAAATGTGTATGTTATTTCCTCTTTGAGTCAATTTTGATGGGAGTAAGATTCATTCATTCTGCCTCACCTCCCCAACTCTTCCCATCCATTGTAAAAGCTTTTTTCTTGTCTATTTCATGTGAGATAATTTACCCCATTCTACCTCTCCCTCTCTCTCCAAACACATTACTCTCTCACTGCTTGATTTTGTTTTTTTTAGATATAATTGCTTCATATTCAACTCATACCTGTGTTCTCTGTCAATATATACATCTTTTAACTATCCTAATAATGAGAAACCTGAGTTACAAATATCATCTTCCCATGTAGGAATATAACAGTTAAACTTATTATTTTCTCTTATGATTTCCCTTTCTTGTTTACCTTTTTATGCTTCTCTTGAGTCTTGTATTTAAAAGTTAAATTTTATGACTTATAAGAACCGATGCTGAGTGAAATGAGCAGAACCAGGAGAACATTATACACAGTAACAGCCACAGGGTGTAAGGACTGTTTCTGATGGACTTAGCCCTTCACAGGAATGCAAAGACCTAAAACATTTCCAAAGGACTCTTGATGCAAAATGTCATCCACATCCAGAGAAAGAACTATGGGACTGGAATGCAGAATGAAGCAGATTATTTTCTCTTGTATTATGTTTTGTTTGGTTTTTCTCTTGGTTTTTCTCTTTCATTTTAATTCTTCTATGCAACATGAATAGTGTGAAAATGTGTTTATAGCAATGTATGTGTAGAACCCATATAAGATTGCCTGCAGTCACAGTGAGGGAGGTGAAAGGGAGGGACAGATATTTTAAAACTTATAGAAATGATTGTCAAAAACTGAAAACAAATAAATTAATTTTTAAAAAATTGAATTTTCTTTTCAGCTCTGGTCTTTTTTATCAAGAATGCTTGAAAGCCCTCATTGTCATTGAATATCCATCTTTTCCCTGAGGGATTATACTCACTTTTGCTTGGTAGTTGATTCTTGGTTGTAACCCTAGCTCCTTTGCCCTCCAGAATATCATATTCCAAGCCCTTCAATCCCTTAATGTAGAAGCCCCTAAAGCTTGTGTTATCCTTACTGTGGCTCCACCATACTTGTACTGTTTCTTTCTGGCTGCTTGCAATATTTTCTCCTTGATCTGGAAACTCTGGGCAGTTTTCATTTGGGGATCTCTTTCAGGAGGAGATCAGTGGATTCTTTCAGCTTCTGGTTCTAGAATATTAGGGCAGTTGTCTTTGATAATTTCCTGTAAGATTATGTCTAAGCTCATTTTTTGATCATGGCTTTCAGCTAGTCTGATAATTTTTAAATTATCTCTCCTGGATCTATTTTCTGGGTCAGTTGTTTTTCCAGTGAGATAATTCATTGTCTTCTTTTTTTCATTCTTTTCATTTTGTTTTATTGTTTCTTGATTTCTCATATCATTAGCTTCCATTTGTTCCTTTCTAATATTTAAGGAATTATTTTCTTCAGTGAGCTCCTTTTCCATTTGACCAATTCTGCTTTTTAATGAATTCTTTTCATCAGCTTTTTGGACCTATTTTTACCGTTTGACCTGGTCTGTTCCTTGAGGTGTTATTTTCTTCAGCATTTTTTGTATCTCTTTTACCAAGCTGTTGACTCATTTTTTCATGATTTTCTTGCATCACTCTTATCTCTTCCTAATTTTTCCTCTTCTTCTCTTACTTGATTTTCAAAATCTTTTTTTTAGATCTTCCATGTCCTGAGACTAATTCATATTCTTCTTGGAGGCTTTTGATATAGGAGCTTTGATTTTGTTGTCTGCTTTTGAGTGTGTGTCTTGATCTTCCTTGTTACTATAGTAACTTTCTATAATTGGAGGTTTGGGGGGGTTTTGTTCCCATTGTTTACTCATCTCCCCAGCCTATTACATGGCTTTTTAACTCTTTGGTAAGGTAGAGATTTACTTCCAGGGTGGAGGGCACACTGTCCCAGTGGTTTTGTGCAACTGTTTTCAGAGATACTTCTAGGGACCTGTAAGTTTTCAGTTCTTCCAAGGTGATATGATCTAAGGAGAGATGTTTACTACTCTCCTGGCCTAAGAATGACCACAAGCACTCTTTTCTGCCCTGGAACTATAAGGAGGGTGCCTTTTCCACTTCTGCTGCAAGCTCTGCTATGCTAATGCTCCTTCTTGCCCTAGGACCACCACCCAGGGCTGCAACCCAGATCCAAGTATGGGCAAAGCAACAGACCACACTGCCAGCAAATAGATCCCTGTAATCTCCTTCTGATAAGTTGTTTGACCTCCATACCATTTATGGGCTGAGAGCTCTGAAAGCAGCTGCTGCCACTACTGCTGATTCAGTCACTTCCCAGATCTGCTCCTGGTTTGCTGTGACTGGGGCTGTGCAAATGCAGACTGGTGTGCTTGACTCTCACTCAGTTTTGACATATGCTTCCGGCCAACCTTCTCAGCTATCTTTGACATCTGTGGGCTGAGAGTCTGGAAATCACCACTAATGTCAGTAGTGCAGTCACCTGAGACCTGCTCCTAGTTTGCTGGGGACCCACCTGTGCTGAACTGTGCTCCTCTCTTGCCCTGGTGCAGAAGATCTTTCCTGTCAACCTTCCAACTTGTCTTGTGTTGGAAATTAGTTTTACTCCATCTTCTGTGAGTTTTGCTGCTCTAGAATTTGTTTAGTCATTTTTAAAAGGTATTTGGAGAAGTTTAGGGGAGAGCTCAGGCAAGTCCCTGTCTTTGCTTGGCCATCTTGACTGCAACTTTGAAACCTATCTTGTAACCAATGACCATCATTCTTTTTTTAAAGTATTAATTAATGTATTTTTAGTTTTCAACATAAACTTTCATAAGTTTTAAATTTTCTCCCCCTTCCTCTTCTCTCAGGGAGGTATGCAATCTGATATGGGCTCTACACACACGTTCCTATTAAACACATTTACACATTAGTCATCTTGCATAGAAGAATTATAATGAATGGGAGAGACCATGAGAAAGAAAAAACAAAACAGAAAAGAAAATAGTCTGCTTCATTCTGTCTGAGGTTCTGATTCCATAGTTCTTTTTCTGGATGTCGATGGTCTTTTCCATCATGAGTCTTTTGGAGCTGGTTTAGGTCTTTGCATTGCAGAGAAGGACTAAGTCCATTAGTCAGTTATTGCATACTGTGGCTGTTTCTGTGAACAGTTGTTCTGGCTCTGCTTACTTCACTCAGCATCAGTTCATATAAGCAATGACCATCATTCCTGAGTCATAAAGTGAGCCTTGGAAGTCAGTGGTACACCACAGGCATTGGATGAAACAGTAGTCATTTCCTGTGGTGGCACAGTTGGAAGGTAAGTCACTCCATATGGTTAAATCATCTTGAGATTAGAACCCCAAATATCACCATTGAGATCATCCAGCACCTGTTTCACATAAATCTTTGCTTTCCCATGAAATGGACATCTGAACCAGAAGATAAATAAATCAGTGCTAATCTGAGGAGAAGGAGAAAACTGGGTTGGTAAAGAAGAGTGAGGGAAACGGTCCATGTGAGTAAGTGATGACTGTCTGCCTAGCAAGCACCCTAAGCAGTTACCAAGCTAATAATATTATAAGCTATTATTTATCCAACCAGTTTTTTAATATTAGATGTCCACTGAGCAGGGTATTATTTTGTTGTGACCCCTCAGTAACAATGTTACATTTACTTTAAGGATTTATAAGCACTTTTCATGAATAACTTGGTCAACTAAATTACATAGGTATTATTATGCCCATTTGGCAGATAATTTTTGGAGAGAGCAGATACAGAGCTATTCTAGGAGAAGGGTCTTATTCTGGGGTCCAAGAATTTTTTTAAAGAGCTTTGATAACTACTTTCAATATGATCATTTTCCTTTGTAATAATATTAATTTATGTTACATTTTAAAATAATATTCTGAGAAGGCATCTATGGGACATAGAAGGTTTTTCTCTAGAACATGTCTGCTGAATGATCCCATTATATAACGCCCTACTCTTTACTTTACATTTTCTCCCAATTAAATCCTTCAAGAAACTTGCCAGGATTGACCTGTAGTAAACAGGATATATTTAGAGGCTAAAAAAGAAGTAAGTACAATTGTGATAAAAGACAGAAAAAGAAGATAAATAATGAAGAAATTAGGGAAAGTATTCTTTTTTTTAAAGAAAAAGTCACAGAAAATGAAATTTGTAAAACTAATGAACAAAAGAAATTGAAAGGAGAAGAAAGGGAATTTTATTTGGCTACTTAACTGAAAGAGAAAATGAGGGAAAGAATTATATAACCAGATAAAAGCAAGAAAGAAAAAGGAACTAATAAGGAAAACTCTTAAGACTAGAGAAAGGGATAACATGGAATGGAAGGCAGGAATTGATAGTGAGGGGAAGAGAACTGGTGGGAAAATGAGGTTGGCTTAAATAGATGAAAATGACTGAAGAGACATAATCCCACGTTCACACAAGAAGAGGAGATAATGACCCCAATTTGGAAAAGAAGTCCACACACTCCAGGTTAAAAATCGTTGAGTCACTATAGAATAGAAAGGACATATGAGAAGGATATTCTAAAACTTAGCTTATACTACACTCTACCTCCATGTGGAAATTGTTTGGTGAGTAAGGCAGGATGTGGTGACTCTCAGGGGCTTAGGACATCTGCTAAGTCCAAAGAGACCTGACTCCACATCTTTTGGTGCCCTTTGGTGACTAGGATGCCCAGTCAAAAGGTCATCAGGAATCTGTCAGTGACAGACATGGGGAAACTAACTTAAACCATGTTGGTTAAATACAATTTATCCCTAGAAATATGGTTCCTGCTTAAGCCTAATTTTTGTCTTTTCATTGACTCTTGGGTGGTCTATAGCTTTGAATAATTAAAGGTCATGGCAATATGCAGCAATACAGAATTACTAGGAGAATATTAATGTAAAAAAGATGGAAGGTGATGACAGAGAATAGCTTGGGATGATTGAATGCCAAAGATAGTATCAAGGTTGAGATCTGGACTGAAGCCTTCTAAGTCCAGTTACTGCTTCCATTGTACCTCCATTTCATTGTTTTCCTGTTGCATTTAATAAATTTCACTTCATAATGCTGGTGGTATTCTTTTCTAACATGTTTTATTATAATTTTAGAGCATTTCAGCTATGTACCCTATAGAGTTAACTAGTTAAGTAGGTTTTTGCAAGATGGGCTGGCAGCCCATTTATAAAGACCTGCTTGATTTTCTATTCTTTTACTCCTCCAACTATGGCAGACATAATTGCTTGATTTCCACCTTTATCCTCTGAGGAGGCAGCATTGCCTGTCAAAACTCCAAGGCCTAGGAAAGGACCAGTTGTATTTGTCCTCTGAGAAACCTGAATGAACTCTCAACATTTAACCCTACCAACTGCTGGCTAAATATTTCTCCTTTGCAGAGTGACACTTGGCTTCTGAGCTTCCAATAGCTTTCTAGAGATTGTCTGTAGTTTGGCATTTTAGAAGTCTTAATATTAGAATGTTGAAAAAAATAAAGAAGCCAACTTTGTTGTGCTTAGGATCTGGTTGATCAAAGTCACTTTTATTTATTTATATGCAATCTTCTGGAAGATTCTATGATTGGCATATTTTAGAACTCTCAGAGCAAGACAAGACAAAAGAGCTCACTCAGCCCAAGTTGCTCTAGGACAGGGGCGGGGTCAATATGGCCTTCTTGGTCATTAGGTGCAGCCTTTTGTCTAAGTTTTACAGAACAAATCCTTTTATTAAAGGGATTTATTCTGTGAAGTTTGGATTCACAGGACCCCACTTGAGGACCTAGAAGGCCACAGTTTCTCCACCCCTTGAGGGCCTTGGAGAAAGAGATGGAAAACCATATCAGTATTTTAACCTAGAAAACTCCATAAAAATGTGGTCACCAAGAGTCGGATACCACTAAAAAGACTTACTCACCTCAAGTAGTCTCACCTTTCTTTGGATGTTATTCAAGAAGACAAATACCTCCAGTATTTCTGTAAAAGACTAATTGTGTAAGCTATTAGAAGAAAAAGAAACAATCTTTGGATTCTTGGCTTCTTAAGTGAGCTCAGCTCTTTCATCTCTGGTAGACATTAGCTAGTAGGGGCGAGGCTTGCTTAATTACATAATCCCTCTTCTACCTTAGGTAACTTGAGGTGCAGAGAATTTGTAGAACTGAACGTTGTCAAGAAGTCTTGGACTTGAAGCTTATCTCAGACCCATTGACTGGGTGATTCTCAGTATCCTAGAATGGGGCAGCCAGGTGGCACAGTGGATAGAGCACCAGTCAGGAAGATTTGAGTTCAAATCCGGCCTCAGATTACTAACTGTGTGATCCTGGACAAATCACTTAACCCTGTTTGCTTGTCTGTAAAATGAGCTGGAGAAGGAAATGGCAAACTGTTCCAGTATCTTTGCCAAGAAAACCTCAAATGGAGTCATGTAGAGTTGGACCTGAGTAAAATGACTGACCAACAATATCCTAGGATAGTCTCCAAGATTTTAAATTGCTGATCTGCATTGGTAGAAGGGAGTTTCCTTACTAAGAGCTGTATGCTTCAGTGACATCGTTGGTCTGGACAAATATATGCTTATGTCTCAGAGATGGAGGTAGTGATGCCTGAACCTTACCTCTAGCTAGAGTTCCAAAGGATGAACACACTTCTACCATCTGTGGCAGGAACAGTAAAGCTTGATGCTAAAGTAGGAGAACTGGCTGGTGTAAACCAGGACCCCACTCCCAAGGGTGGCTTGGATATAGAACAGACAACAAGTCAGCGTGCAAGAAACTCCTCCAAGCCATAGACTACTTAACAGTGGGAAGCAGCTACAGAATGATGTTAGTGATAACATGTATCACTAACAATCTGAGTAATCCTGAGTAAGTGTATTGCCAATGCAATACGAGCAGCTGCTATGAACGTATATATATATATATATATATATATATATATATATATATATATATATATATACATATACATATACATACATCCATATAGGTATATGTATACATATATATGTGTGTGTACATATACATACATCCATATAGGTATATGTATACATATGTGTATATATATATATATATATATACGTATATATATGGGATTGAACATTTATTCTGTACACAAGGACAATACAAAACATCGTTACAGAAATATAGAAAGACAAAGCTTCTCGTTCCCTTTGGATGTTAGTCAAATGATACCATATCCTTCAAGTTCAATTGAACAAAATGTGTTAACATTACTGAATAAAATACCCACACTAAACCAACCTCTGATAAACATCATGTACCTAAATGACAAAGGACAATGTATTAAAACCCAATGCCACATTTTAGGAAGGACATTAACAAACTGAAAATTGTCCAAAAAAGGGAGACTAGGATAGAGAAAGACCTTACAAGCACGTTGTATTGAAAGAACTGGGAATGTTAGGGAAGACTTAAAGGGACTATGACAGTTATCAAAATATTTGACAAGTTATGATCTGCTTAGCCATAGAGTATATAACCAGGAACAGTGGATGGAAGCAGGAGGAATAAAATTCAGTTCCATAATATATGCTAACAATTATAGCAGACCAAAAGTTGAATGGGCCGCCTCAGGAAAGAGTGGGTTTCCTCCCACTAGAGGTCTTCATGAAAATCAGTTAACATTATTAGGCATAATGTAAAAAAGTACAGGGTAGAATTAGTTAATCCCCAGTGTCTCTTCCAACTTAAATTCCATAATTCTCTGATAAATTCATATGGGGAAATGATCTTTGTTAGAATCCAATTCTGGAATTAAAGGGATTTTGCAATAGTATCCACAGACCTGTCAGTGTTGAAAACAATCAATGTTTGTATTTACACACTTAAGGGAAGATCAGTTGACTTTGCTGAAGATAGTGAAGGGAGCGCAGAGGGGAAAGTCAGAACAGCATGGAAGGGCATTAGAATCACATCCACCTCCAAGCTGGGACAGTAGTCTACTAAGCTCCTGGGTTGTCAACACCTTCAAACTAGAATAACCTACTAACCTCCCCCAGGAGGGCCAGTACTGACATCAACATGTCAGGGAAAGGGTACAGTCAGAGATATTTCCAGGGGGCTTTGGGAGTAATGGTCTTCAGGCCAAGTTAGATGGGGAGAG
This sequence comes from Notamacropus eugenii, assembly GCF_028372415.1. NCBI lineage: Eukaryota > Metazoa > Chordata > Mammalia > Diprotodontia > Macropodidae > Notamacropus > Notamacropus eugenii. The sequence continues at coordinate 355,468,415 of NC_092876.1, forward strand.
TCCATGACCCTTGAGGTAAACGTATAGTTATGGGATATGATCAGATGATGAATGAGCAAAGGAGACTGAGAGGGAATGGTGAGACAGACAGGAGGGAAACTAAGAAAGAAAGGAAACCCTACGGAAGAAAGAGAATCCAGGAGAGCAGGTTAGCTAATAGTTTTAAGTACTGCAGAGAGATCAGGAAGGAGGAAGTTGAAAAAAGGCCACTGAGTTCAACAAAGGATCACATGCAAGTGTGAAGAGCAGTTTCAGTTGAGTGATGGAACTGGAAACCAGATTGCAGAAGATAAAAAAGAAAATCTTTAAAGGTCCTAAGCATAAAAGTGTGCATATGCAGGGAGTTGGGTGGGGAGGGAGGCATCCAGAAATGAGGCAGGGGGAGCTGGGTGGGTGAAAGGAGTGCGGGTGGGCTAGTGCATAAAGTTTGTTGTATAAAAAGGAAAGAACATTTTTAATGGGACTAAGTTTTGAGGAAGGTCCTACAAGGAAAGCTACCTGACTACTACCCCCTACTGCAGAGCAGTCAGTGACCTTCTCTAGCTATATCCAGAGATAATGGTTCTCATCTCTCTCTGCATTGAGAAAACTTGCCGCAGCCCAGCTCTTCCTCTCTCCTTCACCATCTGCATTGTATTTACAGCAAACCCCAGCAAATTTCAGCTTAATCAGCAGTGTCTAACCTCAGGAAAGCAGAGCCACCCATTGAAACAGGAATTGTTATTAATGGAACTGGCCTAAATGCTTCCCCCCCTCCCCTTAGTCATTTCCTTTTCCTTTCTGCATGGCTGCATAGTACAGATATGTAGTGTTTTAAAAAATAAAACAGAAAATATAAAGAGATATGTGAAAATCCAAATTTATAAATATACATCATTGAATCGTTGATGTAGAACTGGAAAGAGTCTTAAAGACCACCCAATACATGCTCTCATTTTGGCAGAGGAGGCTCACTAAGGTTAAGTGACTTGTTCCTGATCACACAGCTAACCAGTCAGTAGCAGAATTTGAACCAGGTTCTCCCATCAGGTCAACACTCTATCTACTATGTTGGGCTCACAGGGGAAGAATAGAAAGTACTTCAAATTTTCCTCATTACATGATCCTGAGTTACTATTCTGTGTGTGTGTGTGTGTGTGTGAGGGGGGGAGGGTAGAGTTTAGGGTGGACCAGCACCTCCAGTGTGATGGCTTACTGAATGCTTTTCAGGGTTTTTCTTCTACCTTTGGTGTCCATCTTCACCCAATTCTCACCTGTAGCATGTGCAGCAGCCATACCCCAGGAAACTATGTCAGCAGACAGGCTAAACTAGGTTGAGGGTCACTGATGGGACTCAGACCACTTGGTGAATTGAGGGACTGTCTATCCCAAGCATATGAAGACTTTTCCCAAGTGGAATGGGTGGATGAAAGCAATTTGTTCCAATGGCCACTAAGATAGCTGAAGCAAATTCTGTGGAGAGTTCAGAGCGTGATCAGATGTCAAAGACTGTATCCAATCTTTGGGCCTTTGCCAATTGTCCTAACTCTTTGTCTTGCCACTGGACTTTGATGACTCTGGAAGAGAGAGTGAGGCTGATGACTTTGTGCAACTCTGCTTCACTTAAATCCAATTCATCTGTGAGTCAAGACACCACCCCGTGATGTCATTGGTCCTCTTTAAAATGAGGAACAAACAATTATCATCCATAATACTCTTTTATTTGTAAAATGGGAATAATAATATTAGATTTACTTGAATCACAATCTTCCTATGAGGAAAGGATTTTGCCACCCTGAAAGCACTGAAATGTGAATAGTTTAGAAATGTGAATAGTTATCTTTATTTTTCTTACTGTTATCATTGTTACTACTGTTTTTGGTTAATCTTTTGGATTAAAGAACCAAGCATTCATTCTATCTCTAACACTGGCAACCATGCAAGGATGACAGAAGGACCTAGTATATGCCTTCTATAACAGTGACCTCAAACCTATATTTATTTTTGACAAAGGAGTTTTGCATAGGAAACTCTTCAAGTACATTTTCAAAAATTACATTTCTCCCTACCAAAAAGAAAATTCACACATATGTGTATATATGTATTTATGTATGCATTTATACATTTAAAATATTGATATATTCCTTTTACTATTATATCACTTTCATTTATGAATTCAGTGTGTGTCCCTCCTCACGTTGCCTCCCATCTGGAGAGCAATCTCTTAAATTCTGAGGTTTTGAACAAAGAAAAAACCAGATAGATATGTTAAAGAACACATGTATAGTTTAAGATAGCTCACAACTATATCTCTTTTTCTCCCTGAACTTGAATTCTACTACAGTGATAGAGTAAAAAGAATGCAGGATTTTTTCTTAGGAGGATCTATGTTTGCATCTCAGTTCTGCTACTTGCTATGTGTATGACCTTGGAGCAAATCATTTTACCCATCTGAGCCTCAGTTTCCCCCCTTGTAAAATTAAATGGTTGATCACATGATCTCCAAAGTTTGTTCTTGCTCTAAATCCTGTGATTCTCTATTCTTGTCTTGCCATCTCCAGTTTCCATACTATGACTCATAGCTAGAGTGGATTATCTCTCCACCTCATCATCTCAATCTCCTTCTTCTTTCAATACCTAACTCCAATGCCATTTATTACACTCTTTCTGCCCTCTCTTCCCTAAAAAAATATTCTCTCTCCTGACTCAATTTTTTCATGACACCCAGTCTGTACTTATCACACTGTCACTGGTATCAGAATTTAATAGTCTTAATTTTTATGCATGTGCCTTTTCTCCTTTTAAAGTATAGAGCACTTGAGATCAGGATCTGAGTCCTAACTGTTTTTATCTTTTTTTAATCGCAATGCCTTGCACATGGTGAGTACTTAATGATATTTGCTGAATTTAAACAAGGCAGTAGAAATACTGATTATGGTAAATATGAGTATATCATAGTCATGAGTGTATCAAAATGTAGAACACTACATGATCTCTTTAATGAGATCCACAGGGCTAAGATCATATTCTTCTAGTAATAGATACAGGAAAGAACAAGAACAATTAATGGAGAATGCATAAGTTCAGGCTATGACAGGCAGTAGGCTGGAAAATCTATTGAATTAGTCCATCATCACATATGGGTTGGACTGCAAATGGTAATGAGTGGAGTCCAGAATAAGATAGATGAAGAACAACAGGTTGAAATGAATATGGAAAATCAAACAGCATAATGTTACTAAAGTCTGCCACCAAAGGTCACTTTTTAAAACACCAAAATTCTCCTAATGATGCTATATCAGCAAAATATCAAAGAATGAAAATTGCAAGGGTCTTAAATATCAGTGGAAAGATGGATCATGGGTATGATGCTGCCACATATTACAATGGTGAGTTGGGCAAAAATTGGCCTAAAAGACAATATCCAGGACACATATGAGTAGAAAAAATAGGTGAATCGAACAGATAGTGAGAGCAAAGGATATCAAGAAAGGCTGTCCTAATGCTGGTATCCGCAAAATACTAATATTATGTATCTACCCATGAGCATGACTTCCAGACACTGGGTATATCTTCAATACTTAGAGAAGCACAGGGACAAGATTTGCACAAGATAAGAAGGTATGGATAGATTACTATTCTTTCTGATATACCAACATCAGTGCAGACAAAAATCCATGAAATATAAGGCAGAGAAGATTCCAAAACAATGGAAATGGCTCCAAAGAATACTTGAATAACTACAACAGATTATTAAGAAGATGTCGGTATCAATCTACGTAACTTCTTTTATCTCTATAGAATTTTAATGAGAATGTTCTTTGCATAGATAGGAGGTTGATAAGGAGAAATTCCTCAAATGGATGAATTTACTGATAGGTGAATCTTTGCTCAGGACTATGTATCTTCCCATGAATGGAGTAGACAGGCTACCGGCCTCTCATGAAGAGGTTTATGGATACCCTTTTGGATCTGAAAGATTTGTCTGCTCATTTAAAGAAAAATGATTGAGTCTCAACATTGGGGATGAATCGATCCTTTGGGAGTGCTATGAGCCTTTTTACTGGGCATCTAAAAGAGAACCAAATAACTTGTAGCAGACTTTTCTCTTCCCCTTCCTTTTTTTTTTTTTAAATATGCCACAATGCAGTAGAGCTAGGGGAAATGGCTACATTTGGAAAGAGATATGTTGCCGTCCTATGTACTCTCACCTATATTGTCTGTACCCTTGGTTCTGATCTTGATTGGATTGATTAACCCCAAATCATAGCTTTTTGGCTTTTTTTCCCATTCAGGCTTATCTCTGGGTAATCTCACATTATATTTCAGATACAACTTTCATCTAGGTCTTCAGAGATATAAATAAAAGAGCTGATGACACCTCTACAAGTGCTCAAAGCAACACTCTATAACAGGAATAACATACTCATTTTTTCATCCCATTAAAAAATCAGAAAACCATATATGACTCACAGTAGTTCATAAATTATGAATATAATTTTACTTCCCCTCCAGTGAGTCCTGTCTTCCAGCGAGGGCCTTACGTTGCCCTTCAGAATCATAGCACCACCCAGTGGTTGGACTCTGTTTTGAAAAAAAAACAAAACACAAAAAACTTGCTCACATGTGGTTTAGTGTCGTTTTGCTGTTGCAAAGCTAAGGCCATGTTTGCAATCTTCCTCTCTCCAAGAGAGGAATTCCTCTATAGAGGAATATAATATAATATAATATAATATAATATAATATAATATAATATAATATAATATAATATAATATAATATAATATAATATAATATAATATAATATAATATAATATAATATAATATAATATAATAATATAGAGGAATGCTCCATTATCTTTCTAGAACTCTAGATTCTGGCATATTCTTCTATTTGAGAGGCTAGTACTGTCCAAGCACTCCATTTTTCTTCTTTAGAAGACTGGATCCTTGAATTCCCTAGGAACTCAGGATTATTCAGGAAATTTCCCCTTCCTATACCCAGAAGACTAAATTTTCGACTTTCTACCACTTGGACATATTGTTATCCTTTCTACTGTTGCCACCTTTCAGACTGAGAAGTGATGCTATTGCCTGTCCTTGGATGAAGCCAGGAATTTAGAGTTTAGGGACTTGTGCTCCAGAAACTTTCCTCTTGGGCTGAATATGGGAGGGTACATGTAACCATAATATGACTCTACTCCAAGGAAACTATTGATGCCTTCTAGGGAGAGGCTGTGCCCATGCACAAAGTCTCTCTTTACATCCCAACCTTACCCTAAACCCTAGGCTTAGTTTTAGCTCTGCTTCTCTCGGGTTTGTCCAAAAGAGGGAAAAATGAACTGCTGAGAATGTCTGAATAGGCTTCACTGCCCTGGCAAAAGGGTTCATGACACAGAAGAGATTAAGGATCCATGATAGAAGGACTATTTGCTCAAGGAATGCTAAACCCATCTGCACACCAGGGTTGACTACTTTTGTAACTCCAAACCTTTTCCATTCTCAGTAGGCTGGAGGAAAGAGTAAGCTTACCATTGAACAAGATAATTTCTCCTCTATTTACTTAGTCATGTTTTTGGCTTTTTCGGAAACCAATACAGCTGGCCAAAGGGAAAAGTGACTTAGAATTCACTATCACACAGAGAAATACTGGACATAATAGTTGAAAAATTGCTTGGTAGTCTCCTTTACTCCCTCTCCTCTTCTTCCTCCTCTTTCTTTCTCTTTCCCTCCCTGCCCACCCCTTTTTCTCCCAACCTGGGGAATTACAGGGGTTACTTTCTGTCTAGCACTGCTCAGATCAGGGAGCTTTGACCTGCTTTTTCTTTTTTTTTTAATCTCAGCCAGGTTGCCCCAAATTAGGTAACCTGGTGGTCCCCTTATCCTGAGGGTTTCCAACATTAATACCAAATTTAGTTCATATACCCAATCTTTAACACTTAAAATGTAAGCTTTAACACTTAAACTCAGAACTCCTGAGCTCAAGATATCCATCACTGTTGGCCTCCCAGTAGTAGGAATTACAGGTTCATGTAACCACATTGCATTCACTACTAGTCTTTTAAAAGGATTTAGAGACAATATTCTACAATTTCAACAGAAAGCTACTCAGTGCTTTTCAAAGTGGGAATTAATCAGGTTTTAATATTTTGAAAATCTAAGAGGACAGAATCTGGGACTTAGCTAAATTGTGCATCTCCCCCTAACACTTAGTGTTCTCCCTACGCTACAACTATGTACTAAATTGGAGAGGGAAAATATTACCCCAAAGATCTAAGTTATTTGTGGCATAGGGGGAGCTATTTCTTAGCATTCTTTGAAATGGTATGGTGCTCTTAAAATCATTATCTGAAGTATTTTTGATTTGTTTATGTCTATTAGTTGATAAAGTATCATGTTTCTTTTTTTCAAAATTTATTTTTCCTGGTTCATTTTGATTTGAAAAATATATAAAGACACAAAATTCACCTACTGACAGATTTTAAGGTACATATTAATAATCTGTTTGTTTTTTTAATCACAAAATTTCCAGAGTTAAAAATCTCATTGCAACTCACCAGGCTAAGATCCTGAGTTCCATATTTTCCGAGAAATGTGTTTGGTGTTTATAATGTCCCCATGAATATGCTTGTCCAAGGCCAAGGACTTATTCATGACTGGAATTATCATTAATTAAAATTCTGACTAAGATTCTTCACTCCAATATCCTCATTTTAAAAATATGTCTATAAGATGAAGAGAGGTCAAGTACTTTCCAAAAAGTTTAACCTTTCCATTCACTGAAGGGAAGGATATGAATGACAATACAAACAAAGTAAAGAAGAATTAACAGTAGTCTGTCCGAGGACATTAGCTGTGTTAACACTGATAACAGCTTAGTCTTCAGTTTCCATTTCTTCCCATTTCCCCAACAAAGGGGAGGAACCAACCAGAAGAATTCCTGAAACAACTCTCCTAGAGAGAAGGGGAGCAATTCTCGAACCCACATTGATTTGCTAGGCCAAGCAGGAGGTGAAATCGAGGAGAGAAAGGGAGAGGGACAGAGACAGAGAAAGAGAGACAGAGAGAGAGAGAGACAGAGACACACACACAGAGACACACACACAGAGGGACAGAGACAGAAGAGACAGAGATGGAGAGATGGAGACAGAGAAAGTGCCAAGATGAGATGGAACAAACCTGGGTCTTAATTAGTACTAGATGCAGGCATAAGCCATAGGAAATGACATTTTCCCATAGGAAAATATAGGATAGGAACAGGAGCCCAAGACTGAACTTAGGCTGTATACACCTGGGGCTGGGACTCTGGGCCAAGGCTGCTGCTGCTGTTCTGCTTCTTCTACTGCTATTGTTGGCACACTATGCCTAAGTAAAGTTGGTGTAAAATTAAAAAAAAAAGTTGGACTTGGAATCAGGAAGGATTGAGGTCTAATGCCACTTTTAACACATATTAGCTGATTGAACCCAGGCAAATTATTTATTGTCTCTGAACCTCGGGCAACTTCTTGGGACTTATCTAAAATGTCAGGGGGAAGAGATAATGATCTTTATGGGTGGAAGGACTTCCTACTCCAAAAATTCCCAATGGGAATGGAATCAAAGAACCTTTGTACTTTTGTGGATCTTTGGCTTCAGACCCTTTGTATATTCAGGCTCATGTGAATAGGGCTTTGTCATTTGAAAGGTATTTTCATATTTATTATCCCAATGATCTGCTCAGCCATCATAGTACTCTTATTCTGCATATTATTGGGGACTTACTTGGCTGGATCCATGGCTCTGATAGGTGAGCTTTTGATATATCTGCTCCAGAACCAGGCCTCCTCATCACTTACCCTACCATTTCTAAGCCATGCCACAGCTTGTACTATTTCCCACAACCTTCTTACATTAAAATTAAAGAAGGGAGGCTCTGACTTGCTTGTATTTGAGTACTTCCAACGCCCAGCACATCGCCTGAAACATAGCAAATACCTAGTAAGTGCTTATCTATTTGCACATTACACACACTCTTCCCTAGTAAAATATAAGTTCCTTGGAGACAGGTGTTGATTTTCATTTTGTGTGTGTATGTATTTGCAAATGTCTCTAGTGTTTTACATTTCTCAAATTAGCTCCCCTAGTCTAGGTGGTTCCTTTCTCTGCTGGTTTGAGAGTTCATATGAAATGAGAAGTTAGAAGTAGAACTACAATTGTTCTGAGCCCCCAAGTAGGAAAATCCCTAACATTTAGTTAGGTTTGGCTCTCTGTCTTAATTGATAGACAGGTCCCAGGAGGGGAGGAAAGAGCTTACATTTTCTAGGAAGTTCTCTTAGTCCTTGAGGAGTTGAGTACAAACAGTGCCACAAGCCCAAGTCTTCTCTTCTGAGATGTCTGTAACCTGATGCCTGTCTTATTCTCCCTTCTCTGCTTGAGAATTATCAAATCAACAGTATTTATGGCTCTTTACAATTCCAGTTCCAATTTGTTGTTGTATTCAATCATGTCGGATTGCTTGTGACCCTATTTGGAGTTTTATTGACAACAATATTTTCTTTTTCTCATTTTACCAGTTACTTCCATTCTATCAATTCTTTCTTGTTCAGCCCTTGATGCCCCCATTTCTTTCTCTCCAGTGCCAGACCTTCCAATCTCTTTCTAAAAAGTTCCTGATTTTATATAAGGTCCTCTGGACATGACCACTTGAAAAAGACTTCATGTCTTTGATTCATTGTTGGTAGACAGGTCTAATTCACACCTAGTTCTGATTGGTTGGTTCAATCAACAGCCTAACAAAAATAATTACTTTTAAGAGGATTTGAGGAATCAATTCCCTCATCTTTACATGTATAATATACTCAGAGATTATAATACCAATTTATTACAAATAATTTTATATGGGCAGGTTTTTAGTTTTAAGAAGTTTGTTTAGCTGAGATTAGTGGTGAATTTTTCTTTTTCCATAATTTCTATATTCAAACAAGTTATATGTCAAAATCATAAGTTTACAAAATCCTCATTTGTAACATATGTTAGAGTAATTTGAAGGAACAAGATTAGACCATAAGCTTAAAAGTAGTTCCATTAACTTTATGCACTAGGCTGTTCGAGCATGGCAGTGTCACTGTGTGGCTCAAAGAGAGGCAGAAAAAACCATCTCTAGACTCTTCTTTCCCCACCCTTCTCCAAAGGAGACTTTAATTCCTGGCAGGGTGTGAGGGGTGGGGAGTATGAGGTAGGTACCAGAAGTGTGGCCATTCTGCTCTGCTCAGAGAGATGTAGTGCAGGGCTAGAATTATACCAATCTGCTTCCTTAAATAGCAGTTTTCAAGTTCAAGTTAAATTCTGATCACTGTTAATTAATGGACAAAGGAGGGGCCAAGCTTTGTATCCAAGGCTAGATGCCCTTCCCACCAAGTAGCAGTTCCACAACCAATGAATACCCATAGTAAGTAGCCAAAAAATCCATTTGTCCATCCAAGTCAATAGCAAAACAGAAATCAGAGAATCAGAGATATACATAGGAGAATCTCAGATGATACAGAGTGAAAGAGCTGTCCCAAGGGGAGATGAAGGGAGGAAAGGAGAGAGAGAGACAGAGAGAGAGAGAGAGAGAGAGAGAGAGAGAGAGAGAGAGAGAGAGAATTCTCATTCAAGAGGAAGATCTCCAAAGTCTCTAGTGTAGCAAACTGGGGATAAGGACAAGATTGCCAGCTTCTCTTACGTCAGCTTCTTTTCAGGGTCTTATTCTCCCTTAAGAAACTTGAAGTGGGGTTGGTATCATTCATCTCTCTCAAAGCTAGAAGAGAGATGTGCTTAAAATTATTACAGAACCTGTGGAAGCCCCGGAGACTTAACAAAAGTCAAGAGATGGAACCTATCCGCTCTCTCTTGGTCTTGCCAACTCCACCCTACCCCTCATGCAGGCATGTGGCATTGATCTCTAGCAATGAAGAGACAGTCCCATACTGATGAGCTTTGGGATTTGGGTTACACTGAAATGTAGCAAATGCAAAGAATATGTCCTAAAATGATTAAGAGATTTGCTTTCTTAATGATAATCTGTATTCAGACTGTTCACTGTAGAAATCAGAATGATGATTTTCTGTAAAGTTGTGGGGCTTTAAAATGAAAAGGGCCAGTTACTTCTATTTATTTCAGCTCTACATTTGGTGATAAATGCGTAATAAATGTGGGAACTAAATGTTTGAATTAGAAACAAGAACAAAATCTCACCGCAAAATGTTTTGAGGGATGAATCCAGGATTTGCCTCAAAGAGACTTATTAGAAGATATTCTTTACAGCTAACCGATTGGAGATAGGAAGGTGGGTAATAGTGATGTTGTAATCCCCTACATCTGCATTCAGATTATGACAATAATGTGACAGTTCCCTCAAAGAGAGTTTCCTAACCTTTTTTCTTCTTGTTACAGAAAACTCCTATCGCTAACATGTGTTAGCGATGTCCCCTCATTTTCATAGGTTCTAGGATGGTGATTAGTAGGATGTAAAGTGTAATCTGTTTTCTTTACTTCCAAATCTATTCCTTGGCATTTTTAAATGCAGTAATTTTAGGGGCAAGTAGGTGTCACAGTTGATAGAGTGCTGAGCCTGGAGTCAGCTTAATACTTCAAATGTGACCTCAGACACTTACTATCTGTGTGACCCTGGGCAAGTCACTTAATCTTGTTGCCTCAGTTTCCTCAACTGTAAAGAGAACTGGAAAAGGAAATGGCAAACCATTCCAGTAGCCCTGCCAAGAAAATCACAAATAGGGTCACAAAGAGTTGGACACGACTGTAACAACTGAACAAAAAGCAACAATAACAAAAAATAACAACAGTAATTTTAGTTGAGAATAATGAGGGTATGGGAAGGAAAAAAGGAAGCAGATATTTATTAGGTGCCTACTATGTGCCAGGTACGGTGCTAAATACTTCAAAAATATCACCTCTTTTGATGCTCACAACAACTCTGGGAGGTCAGTGTCATCATTGCTCTCATTTTAGAGTTGTAAACAGAGGCTAAGCAATTTGTTCAAGGTCAACCAGCCAGGAAGTGTCTGAGGCAGGATTTGATTTTAGATCTTCCTGATTTCAGGCCTCATAATGTATCTACTGAACCACCCAAACTGCCCCTTATTGGGAATCCATCTCGGTATTTAAGATTAGTTAAGAAGGGGCTTATGAAGGATCTTCTCTGTGTGTTACAGTGCCATTTGGGCCCAGATGGACAATAAGTCAATAGATAATTAGATCTTGTGGTTGAATCATTTTCAGTAATGTCTGATGCTCCATGACCCCATTTGGGATTTTCTTGGCAAAGAAACTGGAGTGGTTTGCCATTTGCTTCTCCAGATTATTTTACAGAAGAGGAAACTGAGCCAAATAAGGTAAAGTGACCTGCTTAGGCTCACACAGCTAGTAAGTGTCTGAGGCTGGAATTGAACTTGGGTCCACTTGACTCTCAGACTGGCATGCTATCCACTGCACCACCTAACTTCCCAATTAGATCTTAACAAAGCCATTTATTAAGATGTCATAGTAGTGGTGCATTCAATATTCCCAGATACTTGGGAAGTTGAAGTTCAAGGCGTTCTTGAATCTGGCAGTTCTACACTGCAGTGGGCTAAGCTAATTGAGTATACACAATAGATCCACAACAGGCCCCTTATGAGTGGGTTTGGGGGGAAAGGTTACATAATAAGGGGCAAACTGTTCAGAGAAGAAATGGAGCAAGTCAAAGGTCCCGTGTTCCTCAGGCTAGGCAAACTAGAGAGATCTAGTCTAAAAAGAAAAAAAAAGATGACAGTGAAAACAGTATCCTACACAGGCACTATAGATGTGTAATGAACTGGACTGTAATGAACCAAATGCTTTCTTGCCATCAGCAAATAATAAGTCCGGTGGAATCTTCTGTCCTATGTACCTTCCAGTCAGTTATGTGAAGGAAAAAGATGTAGTCTGCTGTGGAACGTCCTTGCAAAAGCCCAGCTCTTTTCATCTTGCACTTCCATCAAGGATATGTTTATAAATTGTTCTGATAAAATCTTTTTTTTTTTTGCCACCAAGTCCTACTTTGATGCCTCATCGTGGTATGAAGGAGTCTGCAAGTTCAAGTTCTGGCAGATCCTGCCTTGGAGGTACTTTGAGGATCATCCTGGGCAAGGGTTCACTTTCTAAGGACTACTGTGGATTGAGGGGTAAGGGTGGAAAGGAGCTGTATCCTAACCCCTGTCTACATGAAAGTTAGGCTACTTTTTCTTTAAAACATGTTGAGACCGTTTTGAGACTTGATTAGCTGAGGTGCCTAAAGACTCTGGCAGTTGACTCCACTTCTATATTACCTGAGTTCAACATAGCCACGAAGAACTCCAAATATAATAGTGTGCTTGACTGGTGAAAAATGATGGGCAACCCATACAATTTTAGGTTGAATTAACTAGAGGTGTCCTCAAGATATATCCTTATTGAAGATTCTTCTGCTATGGCTAAGAAAATCTTTTTTTTTTTTTTAATGTTAATGACCTTTGAGTGTGTCATTTCATTCTAATTTGAGTTAAGCAGGCAACAAACATTTATTAAATAGTTACTGTGAACCAGGCACTGTGCTAAGCACTAGCGATACAAATAAGAAAAAAATTCCTATCTTCAAGCAGCTTATAATCTAATGAGGGAAGGCAACATACAAAATGCAAAAAAAAAAAAAAGCTGAAAAGAATGGGGAATAAGATAAGGGGGAGTCTGGGACATCTGGGGGAGATACCCAACGTGGGATGGAATAGTCAGATATCCCAGAGTAAAGCAGCCAAGTGAGAGATGAATACAAATTACCAGGGGACTGGTTCAGCTCTGCAGACCCAGCTTAGCTAAGAAAAGAAAGTCTCATCACCACCAGTATGCTGGTCACTGGGTGATGAATTTTTGAGTTACGGTAGTCTATAAAACCAAGACCACAAAATGGCCCTCATGCTGCTGTTCTCCCCTTCTGTTTCTACACTGAGACAGGGTCAAAGTGTAAGGAAAGAGAACAGAGGTTGTTAAGAATTCCCTGGATTTGAAGCAATAAAACATTGTTTTTGTTGTTTGGTTGTTTCAGTTATGTCCAGCTCTCTGTGACCCCTTTTGGGGTTTTCTTGGCAAAGATACCAGAGTGGTTTGCCATTTCCTTCTCCCTATACATGAGGAAACAAGCAAGCAGAATTAAGTGACTTATCCAAGGGCACAAAGATGGTGTTTGAGGTCAGATTTTAACTCAGGTCTTCCTGACTCCCCAGGTCATTGTGCTGTCTACCTGTCTAGTTTGGTTTTGTTGTTGTTGTTGTTAATTCAATTAAAAAAAAAATTTCAGTTTTAAATTCTCTCCCTTCTTCCATCTCTTCCCCCACCCACTGTGAAAGTGACATGTAATAACCCCTATATAAAACACAGAGTTTTTAAATTGTAAATTTTATTTTAGCTGTTAGTTCTCTGAATACTAAATCCTTGTTTCTTGACCCAGTAGATCAGTCACTGGGGGAACTGAATGATATAAACTTGACACCCTCTTGACATAAAGAAAATGACAATAAGGAAGCTGTGGCCAAACAGTAAGATGGATGACAAGTTCTGCATCAAGGCCTAAAAAAAAGGAGTTCAAAGAAATGGTTTTGATCAACTGTAGCTATGCCAGCATACTTGAAGGAGGCTAGGTAATGCCATAGTGCACATAGTGCTGGGTCTGGGGTCAGGAAAATCTGGCCTCAGACGTTTACTAGATGTGTGACCCTAAGCAAGTCACTTAACCTTGTTTACTTCAGTTTCCTTATCTGTAAAATGAGCTGAAGAAGGAAATGGCAAACCAGTCTGGAATCTTTGTCAAGAAAATCCCAAGTGCTCTTGACTAATTTTCCCCACTGACACCTAGCAGACTTTAAGCCTGACTGAATGCTCATTGACAAGCTTAACACTAGATCTGTTAAATTATGGACTGTTGGTAGGGGAACATCCAAGGTTAAGTCTAAAATTCAGCTCTTAGGCTTAGGACTTTAGTTAGGATCCTTTAATTCTTAGTAACAGTGTAGAGACGATTAGGTCAAGGGCTTGTGAAGTTAGCATATACAGTTATTATTTGTGTCTCAGTTGGTTAACATTAAAAAAAAATTCATTTGTGGTCTATATTGTAAATGCTTTAAAAGAAGAATCACCCGACCAAAAGTTGGGATTGTTTTATGTGATATGAACTGTGTTAAAAATGAAAACAAACAAACAAAAAAAGAAAACCCCAAGTGGAGTCATGGAGACACATACACAATTGAAAATGACTGAAGAATAAAGCTATGCCAGCCTCAATTGTACAGAATAAGGAAGTAGACAAATTCTGTAAAGAACTTGATAGAACGTTCCAATGATAATATATTAAATAACAGAGTTATTATGTTATTTACAAATAATGTATACTTTAATTTAAATTTGCTATATAATTACACACAACTTAATTCAAATTTACTGAGTAAAATGGACATAGAAGAAAACAGTAAAAATTAGATTAGGAATATGAAAGAGCTCCCAAACTGAGAGACTACAACCAAACTGAATACTTACACATCATGAATACTTTCTTTGAGTCAGAAGGCTTTGGGGAATACCAGAAAGAAGTATAATCAATTCCATTTGTATAATGTCAGTTGATAGAAGCAATGAGTTACTAATTTGAGAGTCATTTTTGAATCAGTTCTCTGCGTGTGGTAAAATCATTAATTTGTTAGCTCAAACACTAAAATTAAGGCAAAACTAGAAAAAATACTAACTTAAAAACATAATGTGCAATTAAAAGAACTCTAACCACCTAGTTAAACAAATTATTCATGCAAAAAAGGAAAATGCTTAGAAAAAATTACATAACAATTTTAAATAAATTCTCTGTGTGTCAGTTCCCATAGTAAGAAGATTAAATTACCTTAAAAACCACCCCAGAGAGCAAATGTTTGCTCTCTTGATAAAATGAGTAATATCCAAGTGAGTACCAATTTCAGTTTACAATGCAAACTTTAAATTTTAACAGGTAAGAATGACAAAACAAAGATTAGAATCATTTCATAAAGAAACAAGGAACAATGAGGAGAAAAAAAACATGCTAAAAGAAAGCTTAGAGGAAGATCCACTTAAGCAAAAAACACCCGAAAGGCATTGAAAGGATGACAATAAACAAATGAAAAATGAAAAGATCAGTAATAGGTTTTATAACCACATTTGTACTCCAACATCACAGAATCCACTGTACTGTCTGAGGAAATGAAAATGTCACTGAGAAAACAAAGATGGGAAAAATTCTAGAGTAGAGCAAGTACCCAGAGAAGTGTTTGCAGCTATATTTAAGATCAAAAGATAGATGAAAGAGGGCAAGATAACAAAGGCACGGAAACTGTTATTATAGATATTATTATTACACCAACTCCTTCCCCCTTTGCACCAAACCAAGATTACATCAATAACTTCCAGCTCATATGATTACTTGCTAACTACTACAGAATTTTCGTTAGCATAATCTACACATGCATGGAGGACATCCTTGTTAAAGATTGCAGATTGTACTAGGCAGGCTTCTGAAAATCATATTCCACAGGAGGCCACACTTTGCAATAAGAAAATTGAGTGAAAAGCAAAGAGTGAAAGATTCCATTGTACTCATTGATTGATTTTAAAAAGCATTTAATTCAATACAGTGAAATACTCTCTGAAGGACATGTATTTCTCCCATGCATACTTCAAAATGATGCAAGACACCTCAAAAAATGTAACCACAGAGATAACTTGGTTCAATGACCTTTTGATTATTAATAACAAGCAAAGAATGAAACAGGAAGATGTCTATTCATTCAATGTGTTGAATGTCATGGAGGAAGTCCAGCATGGAATAAAATAGAAGAGTCATTTCCTAGAAGTAGTGATGTCCTCCAACTGTTCCTGTTTGCAGTTGCTTGATGGCATCAAGTTCTGTTCCTCATTAGGACCTCCTCATACAGGTCATAATCACTCAAAAGAGTCAAGATTAACTAGTCACATAGGAAAACATGAAAACATGAAGAATGCCTGTAGCTGAGACTACGAGATGCAAAATTGTTGAGATAAATGATTATCTATCTATCTATCTATCTGACAGACATTGCAGAAGTGAATGGGTGTTTCACCTTTGATAAACTGAACAGTTCTTTTAATGATCCAAAAGTTATCCCAGAAGCAAGAGTCCATTTTTCTTGTCAATATATTTCTGGTAATATGAGTCATGGAACACTCCAGTCTCTGAAGAATGGAAGCCAGGAATCACAAAAAGAGTGACAGGAAGTTGCACAGTGGGCTTGAGCAGGCCTCAGTGAATGCATGAGAAATAACAGAAGCAAGGGAAAAGTGGTATGAAAAGCCATCAAAGGGACATAAACTGAAAAAAAAGAAAGACCAGTATAAACAGCCACACAGGAGGTGTATTAGTATCATCACAATATCAACAGAATCTAAGAAAATATCTTAATATGTTAGACAAACTTCACACCCTCCACCCCTACTTGTTCCCTATTAAAACTTGCTCAAGAATCGTTAATTCACAGTAAAGGTAAATGTCTGCTAACAAACTTCAATTATTTCTGCAGACAAGATAAAAAGATATAGGGTTCATGACAATATATTTCTGTGAATTTATAACCTTTTGGATGGCCAACTCCAAAAGATGAATGGATTGATGTTGACCTCAATGGAGGGATCCAGCGGAAGGTTACACGGATCTGTCCTTTGCCTTGCTCTGTTCCATATTTTTATCAGTGATTCAGACGAGAGTCTAGGTGGTATGCTTAACAAATTTTCAGAGGACACAAAACTTCGAGGAATAAATAGAAGGCAAAACGACAGACTGGGACCACAAAAAATATCTTAAAGAGCTAAAGTAACAGATTCAATATAATAAAATGAAATTAACTACAATTAAATGAAAAGTACTGTGTCAGTTTGGGGCAGCTAGATGATACAGTAAACACAATAACAGGCCTAGAATTAGGAAGACTCAGCCTCAGATCTGGCCTCAGACGCTTACCAGCTCCGGGGTCCTGGTCAAGTCACTTAATCCTGTTTGCCTCAGTTTCCTCATCTGTAAAGTGAGCTGAAGAAGGAAATGGCAAGCCACTCCATTATCTTTGCCAAGAAAATCTCAAATGGGGTCACAAAGAATCAGAAATGACTGAAACAAGTGAACATCAATCAACAGCTGTATCAATCAGCAAAAAGTTAATCAGTTACACAGGTACAAGATAGGGAAGACATACCTAGACAATAGAGTTAGGTTTTTGTTTTGTTTTTGTGGAGGAGGGAAATACCTGGGGGTGGGCTGTTCTATGTTCAACCACTGAACAGAAAAGACAGTAGAAGTAAGGTTTCTTAAATTCTTCTCAGAGTAGAAAGGATATGCCCTTTGTGAAAATCATACAATCGTCTAAAGATTCGTGGCCCTATTTGTATCATATCTGGGCCCACTTAATTTTACTTTTTACTTTCTTAGGCTGCTCACTCTTGAGTTATTTCATCTCAAACTGGAAAAAAAAAAGGTTTTATTTATCTGAAATCCTGAGCAAAGGCTTTATTTTTTTGCCCTGCTGTCTCGAAGCCTGATGTGCTAGAGAAATCTATGTCTGGATCCCAGAATCATGGGCCTAGAAAGTACCTTCAGAGGTAATTTTCTTTCTTTTTTTTTTAAGTTTTCTGTATATTTATTGTTTTATGGCTAAACGCTCAGCACAGATCATCAGGAATGCCAAAAAGTCAGCCTTGTAAAATAGTGTCTATAATGCTTAAGCACAAATGGGAGGCATGATTTTTTTCATATAAATTTATTTTCAGTTTTCAACATTCACTTGCACAAAATTTTGAATTTCAAATTTTTTCCCCATCTCTGCCCTCCCCCCTCTACTGGACAGCATGTATTCTGATTGCCCTTTTGCCCTTTCCTCCAATATGCCCTCCCTTCTATCACCCCCCCCCCATCCCTTTCTGTTCTATTTTCCAATAATGTAAGATAGATTTCTATATCCCATTGCTTATATATCTTGTTTCCTAGTTGCATGTAAAAACAAGCTGTAACATTCATTTTTAAAGCTTTGAGTTCCACATTCTCTCCCTTCCTCCCTCCCCACCCACCTTCATTGAGAAGGCAAGCAATTTGATAAAGGTTATATATGTGTGGTCATGCAAAACACCTCCATAACACTGATGTTGTGAAAGACTATCTATATTTCCCTTGATCCTGAACTGCCCTCCATTTATTCAATTCTCCCCTTTGATCTGTCTCTCTACCAAAGTGTTTGCTTCCAATTCCCCTTCCCTCAATCTACTATTCCTTTCATTTTCCCCCCTGTCTTACCCCTTCCTCCTGCTTTCTTGTAGGGTAAGATACCAAATTGAGTCCGTATTTTATTCCCTCCTAAAGTCAAATTCCATGAAAGGAAGGTTCACTTATTCCCTCTCACCTTCCCCTTCTTCCTCTCCATTGCAAAAGCTTTTTCTTACCTCTTTTATGTGAGATGATTTACTACATTCTACCACTCCCTTTTTCTTTCTCCTAGTACATTCCTGTAAATCCTTAATTTTCTTTTTTACATATAATCCCTTCATATTCAGTTCACCCTGTGCCCCATCCCTCTCTCTTTCTCTCTCTCTCTCTCTCTCTCTCTCTATATATATATATATGGTATATATACATATAAATGTATATATATACATACATACACATACAAATATACATATATATATATATATATATATATATATATATATATATATATATATATATATATATATCTGTCTCTCTGTGTTTGTCCTTCCTTTTTGAAGAAGACCATGACATCAGAGAAATGATGATATGACTTGCACTTGACTTTGTTTTGAGTGAGGGAGGGCTGTGCAAAGTTACCAGACTCACTTTCCCCTCCTGAGTCATCTGGATCCAGTGATGAGGATGCCCAGTTAACTTTGGGTTTATGGGTCAGATTCCTTTCTTTTCTTTCTTTCTTCCTTCCTTCCTTTTTTTTCTCTCTTGCTTTCTTTTTTTCTGTCTTTCTTTCTTTTTCAAAACCTTAAATCTATTGCACTCTGAAGCCCATATATTGCACAACAATACTCCACTTCATACATATATACATAAATACATATGTATGTAACATGCATAATATATACATATTTCCTTCAACTATCCTAATACTGAGAAAAGTCTCATGAGTTACAAATATCATCTTTCCATTTAAGAATGTAGACAGTTCAACTATAATAAGTTCTTTATGGTTTCTCTTTCCTGTTTACCTTTTCATGCTTCTCTTGATTCTTATATTTGAAAGTCAAATTTCTATTCGACTCCGGTCTTTCCAGCAAGAATACTTAGATATCTTCTATTTCATTGAAGTTCCATTTTTCCCCCTGAAATATTACACTCAGTTTTCCTGGATGGATGTTTCTTGGTTTTAATCTCATCTCCACTGACCTCTGGAGTATAATATTCGAAGCCCTCTGTTACTTTACTGCTTACTTACAGCTGCTAAATCCTGTATTATCTTGATTGTGTTTCCACAACACTTGAATTGTTTCTTTCTGGCTACTTATAATATTTTCTCCTTGACCTAGGAACTCTGGAATTGGGCAACAGTATTCCTAGAAGTTTTCCTTGAGATTTCTTTCCAGAGGTAATCAGTGGATTCTTTCCATTTGTTTTTTACTCTCTGGTTCTAGAATATCAGGGCAGTTTTCCTTGATAATTTCTTGAAAGATGATGTCTAGGCTTTTTTTATTATGGCTTTCAGGTAGTTAAATATTTTTTAAATTATTTCTCCTGGATCCATTTTCCAGGTCAACTGCTTTTCCATTGAGATACTTCACATTGTCTGCTATTTTTTCATTCTTTTGGTTTTGTTTTATCATTCCTTGATTTCTCTTATATTTGCTCCATTCTAATTTTTTAAAAAATTATTTTCTTCAGTATGCTTTTGGATCTCTTTTTCCATTTGGCTCATTCTGCTTTTTAAGGAATTCTTCTTCTTTGTGGGCCTCTTTTGCCATTTGCATTAGTCTAATTTTAAAGGTGTTGTTTTCTTCAGTATTTTGGGGGGTTTCCTTTAGCAAGTTGTTGACTTGTTTTTTCATGATTTTCTTGCATCACTCTCATTTCTCTTCCCAATTTTTCCTCTATTACTTTGACTTGATTTTCAAAATCCTTTTTGAGCACTTCCATGGCCTGAGACCAATTCACATTTTTCTTAGATGCTTTGGATGCAGGAGCTTTGGCTTTGTCTTCTTCTGGCTATATGTTTTGATCTTCCTCATCACCAATGATGTAAGAAAATACCTCATCATTGAGAAAGTAAGACTCTATGATATTTCTTTTTCCCCTTTTGCTCATTTTTCCAGTCAATTACTTGACTTTTGAGCTTTGTTAAGTGGAGGGCTCCAGAAGCAGCCTCTGCTTTAGCAGTGGCTACAGCTGCCTTGAGACTGGGGCTGGGGTCAGACAAGGGCTTAGGGCTGGGACTGGACCACACTGTCCTCTCAGCCAGGTGAAAGACCCTTCCCAATGACCTTTGAAGCTGTCTTTAGCATTTGTGGGTTGAGAATTCTGAAATCCATAGCAGCCACCAGCAATTCAGTCTCCCAAGCCTGCTCCTGTTCAGTCTGCAAGTGGCCAAACAACTCTCTGCTCCCAGTCTGGTGTGACAAACCCATCCCATTGACCCTCCAGATTGTCTTGGGCTGGAAATTTGCTTCAGTCTTTCATTTTGTGGCTTTTGTTGCTCTAGAATTTGTTTAGAGTCATTTTTTACAGGTTTATTGAGGGGTTGATGGGGAGAGCTATAGCAGATTTCTGTTTCTACTCCACCATCTTGGCCCAGCCCCCAAGACATGATTTTTAAAAAATAAATACTTAAACACAAATTTATGATCCTACAAAAGAGCATTTAAACTAGATGGTCTAAGTTGATCTGCTTCCTTGGACCTACAGTTGTTGAAGGCTAGGATGGAGTGTGGTGGCAAGTCCAGGCCAGAACTTCGAAAAAGCCTGTTCTCTGAGACTGGGTTCATTATCATCCAGTATTGCTCTCCATACTCCTCTGATGTTGCTGTCTCCATGAGATAAAAAAGAGAACTATAGAGCACAAGGGATATGTAAAATAGACGGATGCCCTCTAGGCTAACATTCTTTAAGACAATAAGACTGGCCAAATTACTATCAATTGTCATGTAGGCTTGCAGTTTTTGTCTTTTTAAACTCAGGCCCTCAGCTCAATAAGATGGAGTTGTCCTATCTTCTCTTGCTTGCCTGTGTCTTTCTTCTTCACCGCTTCATCTACCCACGTGGGGACACTGGCAGTCCACCATGCACAGTAGCTATTATTTCCCCCAAAACCAATAGAATCAACATACTGAATCATCATCAGCTCCATTGTGTGAATAATGGATCACAATAAATGAGTCCCTTTTTCTAAGAGTTTTCCTGGCTCCCCTACAAACATCATCTGGCCTGGATAAAAAGACAACAGGAATTTCTTGAAGGTCAATGGCCCAAAATGCTAAGTATGGTTAAATATTCTACATAATCTATATTCCCTGGTTCCTTTTTCAGTTAAAATGTACTTAGATTACTTTCTTCAGTCCATTATACAAGACAGGCACAAAAACTCCACCCATGCCTCTAAGAATATTGGACCAGGTACCCTTGAAGAAAGCTTTAGCACCCTCATCTCTAGCTATCTTCTTCCAGCTGCCAGTTGTCCCAGTGTACAGAATAGCACCTCCTTTGCACCCAGACTGCATCATCATTCACCACCTAGGAGACCACACCTACTACAGCAGTCACTGTTTGCACAGTCCTCCAGCTTGTCACAATATGAATGTTCTTCAGATCTAGGAGCATACCTTTTGCTGTACGGTAGATTCCAAAGTAAGCTGCTCTATAGATAATGATACCCTGCACTAAGATACTGAAACCTTGATACAAGCCACAAACTCCATCAGACTTGGTGATTTTCACAAAGCAGTCTCGCAGGCCTTTGAATTCTCTCTCAGCACCAGATTTTCCAACATCAGCTGCCAAGTGGGTTTTCTCAAAATTCGAGGATTAGACAAAGAAGAGAGAAGTGCCATGAGCTGCACTGTCAAAAGCAAAATTGCCAGCAAAATACATCTAAAAATGTGTGTGCTGTTCTGCTCCACCCCAAAATACCTGCTTATGCTTATCCTTAAAGGCAAAGTTAAGGGCCTAAGTCACTGCACCAGAAGGAAAGTATCCTTTTTTCCTTTGAAATGCAGACTATACAATCCATTATGCCTTTGTACTGCTTATCTGCAATAATTTGTTTACTCACATGCTGCACCTGTAAATAGTAGCTTAAATCTCTCTCCTGGGGCCACCTAAGTCTTGGAGATAGCAGCAGTATTGCCACCAGCCAGGAAGTCCTTTGTGAAGGAGATGGCCTGTTCCATCATGGTTACAGAGTGGAAAGTGATGGAGTTGGAGAAAAAAGCCAGTGAGAGCAGAAAAAAGCTGGGGAACTTGTTGCTGTTTGCCTTCAACTACTACTACAGCTCAGACCAACAGGTCAGAGGTCATTTTCTAAGACATACATTTTTCTGCCAGCAAGTCTCTAACTATGTCATCTCAATTGGATAGGTAGACTCCTTTTACAAACAAATTCTCTAGCAGAGATTTTAAAATCTCTTACTTTAACAAAAGTGAATGGAGAGTCCATTTCCTATGGAAAGTCAGGAAAAGCCTTGAAATTCTGGCTCATCTGGCTTATACAAGGGTAAATTGGGCTTCCCTTCCTCCTCCTCTGGTAGTACTTCTAATAATAGACTTAGTTCTGAATCAAAAATTAGTAACACAGAAAGGGAGGTCAAAGAACTGCCTTTTCACAGAAAAAAAATTAAAAACCAAGTTAAATATCATGGGAGTTCAAATATGCAGAACAAGTACCAGAGAATTCCTGGGACTTCTGAACATCCAGAATTATGGTTTCCTTCAGAGTTTCAGTTAATTATTTATATTTTAGCTCTAAAAATGGGGGAAAATACATCAACATGTCCGAGCTCAATTTTGTGTTAAATATTTTTGTTGTTGCATCTTTGGGGTGATGGTTTCTACCCACTAGAGGCTGAATTCCCGATGGTGACTCACGGGATTCCATTGCCAAATGAAAATCTTTTTTAAAGATAGACCTTTTCAGACTATATGTACAATAGCAACTTGTGAGCCTTATCCTCATAAGGATCAACAAGGAAACTTTAACCTGCTACTTTTTTCCAACTTGAGTTGGTCTCCCTTCCTTTGGCAGCCTGATTTTCTCTTCTCTCCTGTGGAGGTGGAGGTCACTATACTGGTGCTTGATTTAATGTGTGTGCTCACTTGCTTTAATCCACTGCAACTGCAAATTTCTGATCTCAAGGGATTCACTAACCTTAGTCTACCCAGTAGCAGGGACTACAAAATGTATGAAAAAAATACATTTTGATTGATTCCTTTGGTTTTCTATACCGCCTACCTTTCCCAACATATCCCTCTTCCTAGTCCATCTCCCAAAGTCATCTCTTATTATGAACACTCCATCTCTTGACTCTGGAAATTTTCTCTGTTTGTGAATTGATATGATTTTTTGGAAA
Organism: Notamacropus eugenii; assembly: GCF_028372415.1. Taxonomy (NCBI): domain Eukaryota; kingdom Metazoa; phylum Chordata; class Mammalia; order Diprotodontia; family Macropodidae; genus Notamacropus; species Notamacropus eugenii. The sequence goes on from NC_092876.1 coordinate 355,492,033, forward strand.
GTAATTTAGAATTGTATACAAAATCTTAACAGTATGTGCCCTTTGACCCAGCTATACCTCTTAGGTTTTTACCTTAAAGAGATTAAAGAAAGAGGAAAATGTTCTTTCTGTACAAGTATATTTGTAGCAGCTCTATTTGTAGTGATGGAACTAGAAACTATGGTATGTCCATCAGTTGAAGGATAGGTGAAGAACTTGTGAATATATATATATTATATATGTATATATATATACATATATATATATGTATGTATATATATATATATGTATGTATATATGCATGTGATGGAGTACTTTTGGGCTGTAAGAAACAAGGAAATAAATGATTCCATGAAGACAGGAAAAGACATAAACTACTAAGGCAGAGTGAGGTGAGCACAACCAGAAAAAACAATTTATACTATGATGTCAATATTGTAAAAATGAACAATTTTGAGATGCTTGATAAATTAATGAAGAACGAAATGAGTAGAATAGGAGAACAATTTATGTGATAACAATTCTGTAGAAACAAACCAATTTGGAAGCTGTAAGAACTATGCTGTAGAGTGCCCATTCATGATTACAAAGTACTGATGATGAAACAGGCTATCCCTGACAGAGAGGTGGTGGGCTTTGAATAATGAATAAGTCATATATGTTTTTGTACATAATCATTGAGGGAATTTGTTTTGCTTGACTACACAGGCTTTTTTTCCCCCAAAATTTTCTCTGCTCTTTACTTTTTTATTGCTGTGAGAGTGGGAGGGAGAGAAAATGCATTTCCTTTCACTTAAACTAAATAAAGAGGTAAGGGGCATTACAGATGTGAAATTGCACCCACTTCAGATTAAGTCACTGCAGAACTGGTTTTACTTAAATGTTTTGTTTTGTTGTGAGAGCCCTCTCAAAAAGTGGTAATAATCTGCAAATGTATGTAATGTAAAAACAATCACATTAACAAAACTGAAAGAGAAAAGATTAGGATTGTGGGGGTGGGGAAGAATGGAAAATCAATTTAAGAAAAAAAAACAAAACACAATACTCCCAAAAGAAATACAAAGAGAGAATCATCAGGAATTAAGTAGGAATCTAAGAACTGTTAGCTAAAAATTTAAGGATACTAACTATATCTGTGATTTCATTAAATTAGTTGAAGAAATGCCTACCAGTACCAGCCTGTACCTTCACTGAAATTTATACACTTAGTTTCCTAGAGCCCTGGGGTCAAGTGATTTGCCCAGAGTTGTACATTCATCATTTGAGAGCCAGGAGTATTTGACTCCAGCTCCTTCTAGCTTCAAGGCCAATTCTCTAACCATTATACCACACTGCCTCTCTCCTAACATTTTATACTTTTAAGTGAAAAAAACATATCTAAAATTATTTAATCCACCTGGTTGGTCATGGTTTAGTTCATCCACCTTGTCGATAAGATTGCAATAATAATTTAGCAAATATACTACTATGGTTTTAATATAAAATGTAAAAAGTTTGTATAAAGTTTAGGAATGAGTTAGAAAGGAAAAAAAAGTTATAACCTAAATATTAATGCCAAACATGTTGTTGCAACTGCTTCTGTTCCCTGTTTGTTTCTCCTTTGGACATTAACTTTCTAATATTCTGTGTCTAGATAGTATTCCTCGCTTAACTGATCACACAGTGACAATTTTGTACATTTCAGGTTTATTAAGAAAAATGCCATATCAACTACAGAAGGGTTTTTTTTATACTCTCAAAGTTACCATACTCATTTAACAGCATCTTATCATATACTTGTTTTGACAAGAAAAAAAACCTGAGTTCATATTTTTACATAATCATCCAGATGGTAAAGACATAAATTGATTCATGCTAGTATTAATTATTAAATACTAGTATTATACCATGGAAACAAAATAAATATATCAAATTAAACTTCATAAAAGCAAAGTAGAACAAAAATATTTTACTAAGACAAGATTTACAGAAGAATTTCCAGATAAACCATATAAAATGTTCACAAGATTTTCATGAAGAGAGGTTTTTACAATTGAAAGCTGAATCAAGCCTTTCTGAGTGGGAGCGATGATGCTTAATGTGCCTATTTTTGTTCAAACATACACAACACTTAAGGAGTTAAGCTTTGTTAGAAGGCATATTCCAGAGGGTTGCTTTATCTAGTGTTAAAGCATAAAAGTGGAGTTGCAGGGAGGAAGAGACAAAAAATAACAAATAAAAAGGACACACCCTTGCAGTTAATCCTGACATATGTTTTCATTCAAAGCAATTATACTTGAGTAGTACACATAAAAATAGATCTCCAGTCTTTAAACAGTTTTTAAACAACAATCTTAGTGAAACTTGTAGCTTCTGATGATGCATTACAACAGTAAATCAGGACAAAGTATAGATTTGTTTGTCTCTTTCCCTCCCTTCCAAATTTAACAAACACCAGAGAAAAGAAACCTTTTCTATACACAGTGTAGAATATGAGAGAATTGCATATGAAATTCTGGATTTCTATGGTATTGAGTTTGTCTTTGTTTTTAAGTAGAGAATACATTCAACGTGTAATTCTCAAAGCTGTCTTTCTGGTTGATGAATCTGTCCTTCCTTCTCTTCTTATTTTTTTGGGGCTGTGGGAGGAAAACTCTATCCCTGGCCGTCCTTTCTTTTTCTCTTTCTTCTTTCCAAAATGAGAAAAAAAAACAGTAAAAAGAAAATCCATGTAAGATATATGCAGTCAAGTAAAACAAATGAATACATTGACCATATCTAAAATTGTACTCATATAAATGAGTACATATAAAATGTTTCATCTTCTATTTTAAGTTAATTACTGTCAAAAGGTAGGTAACATGTTTCATTATTGGTACTCTGGAATTTGTTTTGGTCGTTATACTGTTCTTAAACCTTAGAATAAGGACAATGAGAACAATTTGTTCTGGTGGCTGAAGCAGGTGCTGTGGAACACAGAGCTTGGTTAGACATCAGACACCAAGGTCATCCACTGCATCTCCATTCATCTTGAATCTATCCTGCCACTGGACTTTGATGACTCTGGAGGAGAGAGTGAGGTGGATGACTTTATGCAACTCTGCCTCACTTAAATCCAATTTATGCATGAATCAAAAGACATCACCCACACCATTTTACCATTTTACCTATCTCAAAGTCCTATGGTGACAGGCAAGTGAAGAAGCTTCAGGTTAAGAAACACTGGGAGTTGTAGTCATTGCACACAGTTGTCTTCTCAAGAGAAGCGGCACTAGGATTTGGCAGCCCCTTTGGGGTTACTTTTTTTTAGATGAGAAGCCTTTTTAAATTGTTTATAAAATAGTATTTTTCCTAATTACATGTAAACATAGTTTTCAACATTCATTTTTTAATAAGATTTTGAGTTTTAAATTTTTTTCTCCCTCTGTTCCTCTCCTTCCCCCTTCTCCAAGATGGCAAGTAATCTGATGCACACATGCAATCATGTAAAAATATTTCCATATTAGTCATGTTAAAAGCCACCAAAAAAAAGAGTGAAAACAGGATGCTTTGATGTGCATTTAAGGAATGCACTACTCACCTCCTGGTGTGAGGAAGGGGCTAGAAAAGGTGCCCTAAAAATTGTCTGCTTACTCAACCCTAGTCTGATTACTGTAGCTTGAGGAAATCCCACCCTGCAGTTAAAACACACACAAAAAAATGTACAAAAAATTTCTCTGAAGATGATTCCACTCATCATTGGTACATGGAATGTGCACATGCTCATGGACAACATGAAATCCACAAAAGACAAACAGCTCTTGTGAGAGAACTCAGCCATAATTCCATCCAAACAGCAACCTTAAGGGAAACCAGGCTGGCGAATGAAGGCCAGCTTACCAAAGTGAGAGCTGGGTACATGTTTTTCTCAAGTGGCCACAATGAAGAAGTACATTGTAAAGCTGGTGCAGGTTTTACACTCAAAATGAATCTAGTTAACAAGCTTGTATAGCCTTGTATAACAGACTAATGACAACGTGATTACCACTTGCAGGAAAATGCCATGTCACCATCATTGGAGAACCATCATGCTCCCACCATGACGAACCCTGATAATGTCAAAGAAAAATCTGATGAAGCCTTGGAGACACTGATTATCAATGTGTTGAGAAAAGACAAGCTTAGAATTCTGTGTGACCTTAATGCAAGAGTAGGTGCAGACTGAATTATCTTAGGAAGATTTTGAAGATCATCTGACAAGATAAGGTACTGGACACTGAGGTCTTTTCTTGAACCGAACTGCCAAGCATTAAGACTCTACTGCAGAAAGTGCAGTTCTGATGGTTTGGTCATCTTGTTCAAATGCCAAATGTATGTTAGCCTAAAAGACTATTTTATGGAGAACTCATGCAAAGCAGGTGCTCAAGTGGTGGTGAGAAGAAGTGATACAAGAACCCGGTCAAGGTATCCCTGGAGAATTTCTGGAATTGATTGTGTGATGTGGGACATGCTGGTAGAGGACCTTCCAGCATAGCATGCTTGCATCAAAGAAGGTGCTGTGTCTTATGAGCAAAGCAGAATTGTAGTAGCTCAAAAGAAACACAAAATGCACACATTTAGAGACATCTCTACTCCAAATGTTCATATGGACTATTTGTACCTGACCTGTGGTAGAGTCTTCTGAGCTCATATTGGTCTGTTCAGCTACAGTCAAACATATCACACTTTGACTCCCACACAGTGATGTTATTTTGACCCTCTCTAAGAATAAAGGACAACAGCCAACTAGTATGACCCTGAATAACTAAATTCATTTTGGTAGAATTTACATTTTTTGTTATATTGGTTTGGTCTATCCAGGAGTAATTAATATTTTTTTTCAGTTGCTTTGTCTGCATTTCTGTAAAGAATATTTTGAAGGCACATTCATATAATTCCTTTATATATCTTAAAGGTACAATCCCAAGTACTTTATCCATTCTGAAATTATTTTCAGTGAAATTTCTCTTTCTATCTCTTCCTGCTAGGTGGTAGGGTCTAGTTGATAATAAAAATGTTGATGATTTACATAGGTTTACTGTATGTCTTACAACTTTACTGAAGTTATTCACTGTTTTAATTAATTTTTAGTTGGTTGTTATTTCTGCTTTCTGCTTTGTTCACTGTCACAGATGTCAGTCCAGTTCCAGTGTTAGAACGCTCTATGTAGACCTTTCTGGCTTGATCCTCTCTCCCTGCAAATATCGGACTACCTCCCTATGCCGATCTGGGCTCAGAAAATGACCCACTATGAGTTCTCCTTGGATTCCCAGTTCCAGCTCACTTGGGTGCTCAGTGTTTCTTGGGGTACTCAAAGGAGAAAAGTGGGCTATACAGCTTCCTCTTTCTCAGTCATTTTTGCCAGTCTCTTACATAGTTTCTTTTAATGTGTATTTAATTACCAAAAATCAAATATTGTTTGAGTTCTTATTCTGTAATATTTATAAGACTATATCTATTAACCAAATGGGCATGTAGGTGGTTAACTCATCTTCCTGATTTCAAATCTGGCCTCAGACACTTACTAGCTGGGCAAGTCCCTTAACCCTGTTTCCCTCAGTTTCCTCATCTATAAAATGAGCTGGAGAACAAAATGGCAAACCATGCCAGTATTTTTGCCAAGAAAATCTCAAATAAGGTGACAAAGAGTTAGACATGACTGAAACTGACTGAACAGCAATAAAATTAATCAAATAAAAAAGACAAAGTTTTTTTTAAAGTGTAATGGGAGAAGTGGTGATTACTTGATATGTGGAATGAGTTTATGCATTATTCAAGGCATATAGCATAGTTCATGCTATGTTTCTATGACTTTAGTCTCAATGATTTTGCATATCTGCACTGCATTTACATTGTGCGCTGCACAGACTAATGAATTGTCTGCATTGGGAGAAATTAACAAAGCCCAGTAGCAGACCTGCATATATTTGAAACTTTGGAAACCATTTATTTTTCAAAATATCTAAACATATTCTTCCTACTTTTTCTATATTAGTGGGTTATTTCTTGCTCTTGAAAAACACACTTTACAAGCTGCTATTGGATATTCTTTTGAACAAGACAGTTCGAATTCAAAAGTCCTTCCCTCAGCGTCCTGTAGCAATGCAGTGACCACAGGAAAATAAAGGGCATGGCTTCATCTGCTTTAGCCTTTGTGTCTTAAATTGCTTTTGCCCACAAATGATGGGTTTTCTTCATAATTCAATGTGACAGCCTGACCATATCATCTGATCCACAATTCAACATCTCTGTCTCATTTCTGGATTCTCTTGACTCACTAATGAATGGTAATTCCTGCCTTTGTTCTTTTTCCTTACACATACTTTCCGCTAATTCTCACTTGTACCACTCAGGAAACATGTGGACTTACTGCTGTTGCTCAAACACACTCCTGACAGGAAGAAAAAGATTGTTTCAGTACTGAATTCCCACTTGTTCCTGTCAATCCAAATCTATTGCTGTCTCCTGGCCCCTTTCTGAACTCTCCTTGCCCACGTGTTTTTCAGTCCAGTTCATGATGACATGGTTGGTTTAGAGGAAATATAACTAGGATTCCAGTCAAGCAGGAAGATGCTACCAATTTAACCAGAAAAGAAGCCAAATCTAAGAAAGTTAAGTGAAGTAACCAGACCATGGAAATTTAGATGGGGAGGCTCTGGAGTCCAGAATGTGAAGGAATCATGAACCAGCAATGTTGACCCAAGAGACTGCATACTCCACTGAGGGCAGGACCTGTGTTTTTTAAAAACTGTGTGTCTCTCTAAGTACATAGCACAATGCTCAGCATACAATAGATACTAAGTGAATCTCCTGAATTATTAAGCTCTGATGTCCATGCAGGGACCATTTGTTTCTAACCCTGTTATATGTAGCCTTTTTTTTTTTGCATTTTTATTTAAAGTTTTAAATTCCAAATTCTATCCCTCCCTCCTTTTTCTATTCCTTCCCTGAGAGGGTAAGCAAATAGGTTATACACGTGTAATTACATATAACATTCCCATATTAGTCATTTTTATAAGAAGACTTGAATAAAAGAAAAAAGGAAAGTGAAAAATAGCATGCTTCAGACTGTCTTCAAACAATATGCTTCACAATTCATCCTTTGGGATCACCTTTGATCATTATATTGCTGAGAATAGCTATGTCATTCACAATTCTCCATTGAGCAATATTACTGTTACTATGTAGCATTCACTACGCTTTTGCATGTAAGTCTTTCTAGGTTTTCTGAGTCATCCTGCTTGACATTTCTTATTGCACCATAATATTCCATTACAATCATATACCACAGCTTCTTTAATCATTCCTCAACTGATGGGCATCCCTCCCAATTCTTCCAATTCTTAGTCACCACAAAAAGAGCTGCTACAAAAATTTTTGTACAAATAGGTCCTTTTCCCTTTTAAAAAATACCTTTAGGATATAGACCTACGAATGGTATTGCTAGATCAAAAGTTATGCACAGTCTTATAGCCTTTTGGGCATAGTTCCAAATTGTTCTCCACAGTGTTTTGATCAGTTTACAACTCCACCAATAGTGTATTAATGTCCCAGTTTTCTCACATCCCCTCCAACACCCAAAATTTCACTTTTTTGTCATATTAGCATATCTGATAAGGGTGAGGTGGTAACTCAGAGTTGTTTTAATTAGCATTTCTCTAATCATTAGTTATTTAGAGCAATTTTCACATACTATTGAAAAATATGTGTGTGTGTATATATATATGTGTGTGTGTGTGTATGTGTGTATATATATATATATATAGCCTTTTTGAGTGAAACTGGTCCTAGGCCTATAGGCCTAAGCAATAGTGACACAAGGAAGTAGCCAAACCTTCCATGAACTCTTCTCTCAATGGATCTCTACGTGAGTTCTTTGCACAGTACTTTGCACACATTGTAAGTGCATAAGAAATGCTTGTTCACTAATTTAGTCATTCTACATGGTAGGGTTTCCATCCAGAATTTTTGAGTATTTTTTTTTATTTGATGAGGATTTTCTCTATCATTATTAACATACTGTATTCCATAGAATTATAAGTGCAAAGTGCCAAATAATGTTGCTCCGGATTAATGTTTTAAACTATGTGCTTAATAAGATTTTTGTGAATATATGATATTGACTTATTGGATGTTTTTCCTATTTGTATATTACTTGTTGTGTATGGATGCAGTCATGGTAGTTGCTTCCACATTATTCTCTGCATTTCATTTTAATGCCATTAATTTTCATGTCTGTCTGTTATATTTGCTACATGTTAATTACAAGGAATTATTGCTTCTTTTTTTTGCATTACTTATGGTACTGCATTTTGATGCTTAGTTTAAGGTCATTAGTTTGAGAAATACAATTTTCAAATTATGGCAACTTGAAAAAATAGAAGCTAATATGTTTGAAACATATTCTTCAGTAAAGAGTATGGGGATATATAATTGTTTCCTGATATTAGGAGCAGACCTTGAGTGCAAAAATAAAGAAGTTCTAAGATTATTGAAAACCTATCTTGGTTTATGGACTCAGTTTGTGGGCTTCTGAAGTAGCTCCTGACCTTGGGAGTCCTCTTCTCTTTTAGAAGAATCCCCATCTATTTAGCTTCAGGGAGCAATATCCTTGCTTAACTGGGCCAATTCTTTCCAGAATGCAATGTTTCTACTGATAAGTCACCTACTGCTTCACAATCCAACACCTTCCTGCCATTCTCATCCTGTTATGCTTTACTCCCTCCCATGTGCTCTCTGATCTAGCTACACAGGTCTTTCTTCAGTTCTGCACACATAAGAGTCCATCTTGGCAGTTATCTGCTGACAGAGAACTAGGCTGGGAGCCAGGAAGACCTGAAATCCATCCTCAGATATTTATTAGCTATGTAACCCTCAGCAATTCACTTAACCTCAGTTACCTCATCTGTAAAATGGGCATAATAGCAGCACCTATCTCCTAGGCTTGTTTGTAAAGTGTTTGGCATATAGTAGATGCTATATAAATGTTAGCTATTAACTATTATAATTACTGTTTTTCCCAGGTCCATAGAATACTTATAAATTTGCTTGTTAGATTCTTAGTATAAAAATTTATATTTATGCTTATTAGATTCCTTTAAAATCTCAGATTCAGTCCATTGTTTCAACTTGGAACTTTTTAACCTAAATATTATCCAGTGTTATCCTCATCCCATTTTTGTAACATCTGAAAATATAATAAGTATGCTTTCATCCAAGCTATTCACTCCTAAATAACTTACCTTTTTGTCTAGTTAGCCAACTAGTTCTGAATTTCTTTAATTATAATTATCATTCTTTCTACTATTACATAATATCTGGGGAAGTACTACATAATGGAAAGAGCACTGGATTTGGGGATCAAAGGTTCCAAGGCCAAGAAGAACTCCAAAGCTTGCAGCTGCAGGGAGGCATGAGACCTTCCTGGGCAAACACCAGAACCCAGGCCAGGAGAGCAGTGGCCATGCCTCTCCTTGGATCACACTACTTTAGAAGCACTGAAAACTTGCAGATTCCTAGAACTAGCTCAGAACACTGTGGTATATATCAATAGTTATATGAAAAATGCTCTAAATCATTATTGATTAGAGAAATGCTAATTAAAACACTTTGAGTACCACCCTTCACCTATCAAATTGACCAATATGGCAGAAAAGGAAAAAAGATAACTGTTGAAGGAGATATGGGAAAATTGGGGGCACTGATGTGTTGTTGGTGGAGTTGTGAACTGATCCAACCATTCTAGAGGGTAATTTGGAACTATGTTCAAAAGTCTTTTAAAACTGTGCATACCTTTTGACCCAACAATATCATTGCTAGGTTTGCATACTAAGGAAAATAATGTATATGTATAAAAATATTTGTGACTTTTTGTTGAGGCAAAGAATTAGAAACTGAGGGGTATCCACCAGTTGGGGAATGACTGAACAAGTTGGGGTATATGATTGTAATGGAATATTATTTGTGCTATAAGAAATGATTTCAGAGAAAATATGGAAAGTCTTACATGAACTGATGCAGAGTGAAGTAAAGGTAAAGAGAAGCACACTATTTTTCACTTTTTTTCAATAATTTTATTCCTTTATTGATTTGAGGGTTTTTCCTCACAAACTAATATGGAAATATATTTTACATGATTGCACATGTATAACCTGTATCTGATTACTTAACATCTTAGAGAGGTGACGGAGGAAAAGAATTTGGAACTCAAAATTTAAAAAAATGTCAAAAATTGCCTCTATATGTAATTGGGAAAAATATTATTTTAAAAACAGAAATGTAATAAAGCCTAAAACTTGGGAGAGTACTTCTCCAGCCCTAGGTGACCAGAGTCCAGCTTTAACATAAATTACAAAGTCAAGAAATAGGCTAAAAAAAAGAACAAACCACAAAAAACCCAAAAAACAAAAAAACGTGACCATAAAAAACTACTAGAGTGGCAAAGAAGACCAAGCCAAAAACTCAGGAGAAGACAAGAATATGAAAACTGTTACAACCAAAGTCTCAAAGAAAAATGTAAAGAACCCAAACCAATAAGAATACCTAGAAGAGACAAAGAGATGGGTGGTAGAAGAAAAATTGAGAAAAAATGAGAAAGGTGAAAGAAAATTATGAAAAAAATTATAGTGTGGTAAAAGATGCACAAAAAATGCTAAAGAATAATATCACACATACACACACACACACACAAATTGGCCTAACAATAAAGGGGACTCAACAATTCACTGAAGAAAAGAACTCCTTAAAAAAAGATGGAAAAAGAGATACAAAAGGTCACCAAGGAAAATAATTCCTCAAAAATTAGAATTCACACATGGAAGCTAATGGCTGCATGAGACATCAAGAAACAATATAAGAAAGTTAAAGGAATGAAAAAATAGAAGAAAATGTGAAATATCTTATTAGAAAAAAACACATGATCTTGAAAATACTTTGAGGAGAGATAATTTAAACATTATTGGGCTACCTGAAAGTTGAGATAAATGAAAAGCCCAAGAGATAGAGTTTCCGGGTAATTGATCAATTTATTAATTAGGAGAACTGATAATCAATAAATTGATGTTCAGCGGTCTCTCTAAATAACCAAAGACAAAACCATGGAGATCCCTGAATCCTTACATACCTTTGGAAAAGGACAGGTGAAAATCACTTCTGATTCGTGAACAATTAATGAAGGGGTGGACATATTAATGAGGACATGGGCTAAAAGTCTTTAGCTTCTTCTGTTGAGAACATGACTTGATCATGTGACTGAACTGTCTCTATCAATCTGGACCAAGGAATCTATCTCTACTCAGACTACTCTGATTAGTTTTCTCCTTCATAAGCTGGATTCTTCTAAACTCTAAATGGAGAAGGGGGGGGGGAGGAATACAATGGCATGGGCTTATTTCCTAATGACAATAATTCACCTAGATTAAATTCTATTTGTAAAGTCTTAGGCTGGGTGAGGCACCACCCAAGGTGGCAGAGCACATACCCAGAAGAATTGAGCAAACTCATCTATCAGCAATGTCCTTCAGAGGCTGACTGACTGACATACAGGGATTGGTCCATGAATGGGAATATAGAAAGGAAAAGCCTCAATCCTAATTTAATAATTTGTTATTAATATAATAGAAAAATAATCATTTTTCTCAAAGCTATGTCATCATATTTCAAGAAATTATTGAGGAAAACTGCCCTTATGACTTAGATCTAGAGGATAAAATAAAAATTGAAAGACTCCACTGATCACCTCCTGAAAGATATCCCAAAATAAAAACTCCCAGGAATACTATAGCCAAGTTCCAGAGCTTTCTGGTCAAGGAGACAATAAGGCAAGCAGTGAGAAAGAAACAATTCAATTACCATGGATCCACAGTCAGAATTGCAAAAGATTTTGCAACTTTCACATTAAAATAGTGGAAGGCTTAGAATATTCTGGAAGACAAAGGAGCTAGGATTACAAGCAAGAATATCCTACCCAGCAAAACTGAGTGTAATCCTCCAAAGAGAAAAATGAATATTTAGTGAAATGGAAGACTTTCAAGCATTCCTGATGAAAAGGCTAGAATTAGATACAAAATTTGACATTTGAATACAAGACTTAAGAGAAGTATAAAAAGATAAACATAAGAGACTTCAACAGTTTATATTCCTCGATAGGAAGATAATGCATGTAATCCTAAGAATTCTGTCATTATTAGGACAATTAGAAGAAGTCAGCATAGAGAGAGAACATGGATGTGAATTGGTTATGTTGGGATGTTATAAAAAATGAAGGGTTGTAAAAAAGAGATGCACATAGAGAAGAAGGGAGGAAGAGGGAGAAAGCAGATGATTATCATACATAAAAGATGCACGTAAGGAAGAGTTTTTATAATAGAGAAGAAAATGGCAGGACAGGATGGTGGGAAATGCTCAGTCTCATTAGAATTGGTTGAGAAATAGAGACAAAGAGACATAGCACACACACACACACACATTCAGTTGAGTATAAAAATCTTCTTACCCAACAGGTTAATAGGAAGGGAGAAAAATAAGAGGAAAGGGTGGGGCAATGATGAATGGGAAAGCAGATTAAAAGAGGCAATGGTCAAAATTAAAATAACCTTTTAAGGAGGAACAGGACAAATAGAGAGAGAGAGAGAAGGATAAACAGAACAAATAAGATGGAGGGAAATACATAGTAATCATAACTGTGAATGTGAATGTTATGAACTCACCCATAAAACGGAAGCAGATAGAAGAATAGATTTGAAACTAGAATATAACAATATTTGTTTATAAGAGACACACTTAAAAAACATAAAAACCCAAGCATAAAGTTAAAATAAGGAGGTGGAACAGAATTTATTATGCTTTAGCTAAAATTTTAAAAAAGTAGAGGTAGCAGTCATGATTTCAGACAAAGCAAAAGCAAAAATAGACCCAATTAAGAGAGATAATCAGGAAAACTACATTTTGATAAAAGATACCATAGATAGAGAAGCAATATAAAAACAGTTACAGCAAATTTCTTTGGGAAAAGATTTTTTTCTCAAATACATAAAGAGCTGAGTTAGATTTACAAAAATAAGAGCCATTCCTCAATTGATAAATGGCTAAAGGACATGAACAAGCAGTATCCAGAAGTAAAGATCAAAGTTATCTAGTCCTATAAAATGCTCTAAAACCACTATTGATGAGAGATGTCAATTAAAATAACTCTGAAGTACCACCTCACTTAAAGGAGAAATGCTGGAGGAATTAGGAAAAACAGGTACACAAATGAACTATTGGTAGATTACAGAATTGGTCTGACCATTCTAGAGAACAATTTGGAACTATGCCCAAAGGGTTACAAAACTGTGCACACCCTTTGACCCAGCAATACCACTACTAGGTTTATGCTGCAAAAAGATCAAAGAATAAGGAAAATTATATATATAATGTACAGAAATGCTTAAAGCAGCTCCTTTGGTGGAGGTAAAGAATTGGAAACTGAGGAGATGCCCATCAATTGGTGAACTGCTAAACAAAGTGACAAATTGTGGCATATGATTGTAATGGAGTATTATTGTGCTATAAGAAATGACAAAGGGAATGGTTTCAGAAAAACATGAGACGACCTTTTTAAACTGATGCAAAGTAAAATATCATTTTACACAGTAACAGCAATATTATGATGATGATCAACTATGAAAGACTTAGCTACTCTGACCCAAGACAATTCCAGGGGACTCCTGATGAAAAATGCTGTCTAACTCCAGAAAGAGAACTGATAAACTCTGAATTCAAATTGAAGCATAATTCTCTTACTTTATTTTTCTTGCTTTTTGGTGATATGTCTAATAGGAAAATATGTTTGCATGATTTCACATGTATTTGTTGTTCAGTTGTGTCTGACTCTTTGTGACTGTATTTGGGGTTTTCTTGGCAAATATACTAGAGTGGTTTACCTTTACCTTCTCCCATTCATTTAATAGATTAGGAAACTGCAGCAAATAGGGTTAAATGTCTTGCCCAGGGTCACACAATTAGTAAGTTTCTGAGGTCAGACTTGAACTCAGGCCTTCCTGACTCCAGGTCCAATGCTCTATCCACTGAGACACCTAGTTGCCCATTTTGCATTTGGATTTCATTGCTGGTTCTCTTTTAGAGTGTTGTGTCCTGAAAATGAGAAGAGGTTAGGGAGATGCTTAAGGTTAATTTTATTTGATTTATTTCTTTTTTTATTATAAGCTGAATTTTTATTTATTAATAAGTTTCAACACCATAAAGAAATTTCCACACATAAAAGCATGCATAAATTATAGAATTATATATGAAACTATGAATTCTACCTCATACCACTAGCTTTAAATATGTAATTCTATACTTTCATTTCAAAACAGGTCACTTGTCATATTAGTTGTTGAATTTTCTTTGGTGAATTTACACAAACAATTACAACAGATCTTTAAGACTAAATTTTTCTATTATCATAAATCCCATCACCTTTCATTAACCTCCCTTTCTTTCTCCCAATTAAGAACACAAAAAGAGGGGTGGGGTGAAATAAGGTGGAGAGCTGAAACAATTAAGTCTGCAAAATGGCCAAGTCTAAAAATGTGTGCTTCTTTTTTCCATATTGTGTCCATCTCTTGTCTGAAGGAGGGTAACAACTCTAGAGTATTTTCAGGTCTTTCTGGAGACTTGATTGTTCAGAGTTTCAAAAGTTGTTTCTCTTTGCATTGTTGTTGTACTATTTTAAATTTTTCTGATTCTGCTTTATTTCATGTGGCATCAGGTCATACTACCCAGAATTCTGTGAAATCACCTCTCTTTTCCTTTCTAGATTTCTCTGAACTCATGTTTTTGTACTCCAAACTTCCTACTCAGCTCAGGTCTTTGCATCAAAAATTCTTCAAAATCTTCTACTGTGTTAAATATCAATTTTTTCCCATATAGGATTATGCCAAGTTTTGTAAGGTAACTTATTCTTGATTGTAAGCCCATCTCTTTTGCCTGTCTCAATACTGAATTCCAAGATTTCCTCTCATGTATTGTTGAAGCTGCCAGGCATTGTGTGATCCTCACTGTAATTCTTTGGTATTTGAACTGCTTCATTCTGGATTCTTGTAATATTTTCTCTTTGACATGGGAGTTTTGAGTTCTGACTATGACATTCCTGGGAGTTTTTATTTGGGGATTTATTAGAGGAGGTGACCTATGGATTCTTTCTATATTTATTCTGCATCCTGGTTCTAATAAATCTGGGCAATTAGCTTTTATGATTTCTTGAAATATAGTATCCAAAATTTTTACTATGTCAATGTTGTCAGGGAGTCCAATAATTTTTATATTATTTCTTCTTGATCAGTTTTCCAAGTCAGTTGTTTTTGTTACCAGATATCTTACATTTCTTCTTCAGGTTTTTCAATCTTTTCATTTTGTTCTAATATTTCTTTCTGACTTATGGAGTCATTGATTTCTGTTTGATATATTCTTGTTTTCAAGGACTCCTCTCCTTGTATAATGTCTACCATTTTCTCTTCTAAGTTATCTATTCTACTTCCAACTTTTCCTTCTAGGTCTTTTATTTCATTTTTTATCTCTTCATTTCTACTAGGAATTCATGTAGTCCTCATGGAAAATCCATTTTCTCTTTTGAATCTATGTTTACAGTTATGTAATTGCTTTCTTCTTTTGGAGTATCTCTAGACTTGATACTTGTTAATGCTTTCATGTTTAATGTATTTATCTCTCTAGGTTTAGTTTCTGAACTGACTTTTGTGGTCGGGCCACACTCAATAAGCCAACTATGCTAAGTTTTGGGGTGGCTTTACTAACCAGGCCAGGTCTTACCCTCAGTTCCCTGGGTTCTTGTACTAACTTCCACATCCTAGGATTTTTGAGGTGTAGAGCCAAAACTTCAGCACTCTAGTACTTCCAAGCTCTCCACTCCAGGGATTTTGCAAAGGAAAAAGTGCTTTTGCAGGGTACAGTCTACATAAACCCCTTGGTTAGACTGGGAGATGTAGAGACTAGTTTTGTTCCCAGGCCCTTGTTTTCCAATACCTGTATTTTCTTTTATTTATTTAATTATTTCTTTTTTGCAGTTCACAGGTAGAAGAAATCACTGACTTTTTGTTTCTCAGCTCACAGAAGACTTTGTGGACTGCTGGAGTAGATATGCAGAAGACAGGTGGTCTGCCATGAGCATCAAAATCCAGACAGCTGATCCTAGATGCTAACTTGTTGGAAATGTTGGAGAAGGAATTCTTGTCCAGAAATGAGCTGGCTTAGATGACCTCTTCAAACTATGAGACTCCTTAACTACTCAAAAAGTATCTCATAAATGTTCTTCTTCTCTCTGATGTCACAGGAAGAATTTCTATATCCAAATTCAGTTCCCTCAAGGAGTAAGAATGGTGATTTTTCTGAGACAAGGAAATGGAGTAACTATCTCAACTTTCTAAAGCTGAAATTTACCTCACTGCTTTGTTCCTTAGACCCGTCTCTGCCTCTCAGGAAAGGATGCCCTTCTCTCCTTCCTTCCCAAACAAATTCTTTCTCAGCAAAGTCCCCTCCTCCAGGCCAATAGTCTTCCCAGGCTCTAAGAGCATTCCCCAATCCCTTTCACTTGTCAGTCCCAGACAAAGGAAAAAGGATCAGATGAGTGTGTCTCCCACCTAGCTATTTGATTTATTTCTTGGAAATGCAAGAAGTTCATCAAGTAATTAGACAAATGTTCACATTTTATGAACTGCCTAGTCCCTCCAAATGCCACCATTGTAAGTGCAGGTGTGGGAAGATCCTGAGTAAGCCATATTGAGGGTCAAAATAAGTTTTAACTTTTCAATACAACTTTGGATATTTATGCCAAGAGTGGAGTTAAGCGATGAAATATTGGTCATTAGTCCTTCTCTTTCTACATTTCAAAACAGAATATTTAGCCACTGTGAAATACTAGCAACACTGTGCTTTAGTTGAAGATAAAAAAGTAAAAAACTCCATGATTTAGTCTAGGAATTTCTATTTAACATTACAAGGCTATGTTGATAAATGAATCTGAGCGGTTATTTTCCTCTCTCATTAAATTATTCCTAGAGAAATGGCCATTTTTTTCATCCAACTTTCCATTAACTTTGCCAATTTTCCTGAAATCACAATGTCCAGGCTCTCTCTTAAAAACTGGCTTATGTAAACCTCTAAAAAACAAAGCAATAACAGTAATTACACAATATTATGTGTATGTAGGTGTGTGTGTGTGTATGTGTGTGTGTGTGTGTGTGTATATATATATATATACATATATATATATACATATATATATATTTGAAAAGAAGCTCTTCACCAAAGAAGCTTGCTTTAAAGCTTTTGATATTCATTGTCTATGGTACCTTTTATCAAAATGCAGTTTCCTTGACTATCTCTTTTAATTAATTAGGGCTATTTTCACTTTTGCTTTGTCTGAAATAATGATTGAAAAATATCTCACCTTGACCTTTTTTTAGTTCTGCTGCTCCAAAATTTTTATTTGAAAGAGAATGCTGGGAGATTTTGGCTGGGCTGCTGCCTCTAATTCACCATTTTTGTTTTTGATGTTTTTGGTTAGCAAAAATGCCAAAGTCGAAAAGGGGGCACTAGGGTGCAATAGTAAAGAATTTATATTAGAGCATTATTCCCCAAAACTTAGAACACATTCTGCTATAAATATCCCTTGTAAGAGTAAGGAGAGGGGATATTTGTAGAGATCATAAGCTGAGAAGCACAAAAAAGAGAAACACATATGACCAAGGCATATTCAGTATGAGAAAATTCATTCCTCCAATGCTGCTGTGCTTCATGGCTGCTCTTCCTGATCCTCCTGACCTTGATGTTTCAGTCTCTGCTAGATCTGCTCCATTGGTTGCTGCTGGAGACTTATTATCTGTACTCTCCAGACATTTTATGTGACACCATCTTTACTCCACTTGGGTCATCATTTTCACTCTCTCCTCACTAGAAAATTGAATTTCATCCCTCAAAATATCTTGGTTTTTGTTTGGCTAGCTTTGGCTTTATCTTGCTTGGTACCAAGTCTCTAGTGCACTTCTTAGACATCTCCAGCCATGCCACTGCTTGTCTACACTCTCTTCTCCCTACATTCCAGTTTGCCTTTAGGTGTGTTGTTTTCCCCAATTAGAACAGGAGCTCCCTGAGAGCATTAGGATATCTTTCTTGTTTTTATTTCTGTCTTCAGACTTAGCATGGTGCTTGGAACATGGTAAGAGCTTAAAAATACTCTCTCAAAAATTACTTGGGGGACAGCTAGGTGGCTCAGTGAATCAGGAGTGCTCAGACCCCAGCCCTAGGATCCTATGCCTCCCCAGACCAAAGACCTTATCTCTGACAATAACTCATGAGTGGGCCCCAGTGAAGCAAACTATCTTTCCTTGTTACAAGAACAAGCTGACCTCTGTAGAACTTCTCTTGTATGAATATTAGAACTATCATGTCCTGATTCCCACAGTTTATACATATATGTATATATATATATGTACATATATATATACACATATATATATATACACACACACATATATATATATAAAATAACCCAGAGTTCAAGCTATAGTGTCAACTGCCAAAGCTATCTTGTTACAGACATAGATATACAGACATGCAGTGTCTTAGAATTTCCCTTCCTGCCCTCTCCCCAGGCCATGGCACTAGTGAGTGACACCTGTGCCCAAAGTGCAGAAAGTGTATGTTCACCACCTAATTAGTATACTTGCCACACAATTCACTCAACTTTTTCTATATAATCTTTAGCATCCTTCCTATTAAGCTGTGAGTTTCCTAAAGGAGATTGGTCCACCTTTATTAGTGATATGATAAACTTTTTGCCACTTGACTGGAAGACTGCTTGAGGTCTTGAATTCTTTCTTGACAACTCCACCTAGGACCTCAGTAATTTGGGGGATCCCTGAACCCCTAAAACTGCAGCAGATAAAGCACTAATGTTGGAATCAGGAAGACCTGAATTCAAATCTGGCCTCAGACACTTAATAGCTCTGCAAACCTTGGCAAGTCACTTAAGCTTTGTTTGCTTTAATCCACACAAGGAAATAACAAATCATTCCAATATCTTTACCAAGAAAACCCCATGGATAAAGCCCATGGGGGTCATGAACAATTGGGCCCAACTGAACAACAACAAATAAAAAGTCTATGTCTATTTGTCTATCATCCATCTATCTATCTGTCATGTGTCTTTCTGTTTATCTCTATCTACATATCCATTTCCTTCTGTCTATTGCGCCCCCTCCCCTTTCACTCTCCATCTCTACCACCACCTCCAGTTTCTGGTTGAAATCTTTGATTGGTACTGAGAGAAATGATTATTATCAACCAATGATTTGCAGAGAGTCAGAGTCCCTACCCCCTTTTTCTAAAGTCCTCATTTTAAAACTCAGTCTCTGAAGATTTCAACCTTCAACTTTCTCCTCAATTGTGATCAGATCCACCTAACTTCAAGGAATTAATCTAAGGCAGGGAAGCCTTTGTGCTCTACACAAGTTTTGGTGTTTTGAATAGATTGCCCAGTGTTGGTCATATCCATTTTGGGATAGATAGTCATTACTTAAATTCAGCAAAGAATAAACACAAAAGCAAAAAAATGAAGAAAAAAATCAGAAAACCTATAGGCTTAGGCTCACAAATAGCTATTAGAGTACCTCTACTCTTTGTTGTTGTTGTATTTGTCCTTTGTTCTCAAAAAGGACCATGACATCAGGGAAGTGAGGACATGATTTGTGGTTGACTTGGATCTGAGTGAGGGAGGGCTGTGCAAGGTCACCAGCCTCACCTTCTCCTCCTGAGCCATCTGGGTCCAGTGGCCTGATATTCATCAAGATGACTAGAGATGACCCAAGATACAATGGGAGACCCTGGCCCTTTTAGGCTGTCTTTTCAGATTCTCACTTTCAGTGAGATAATGCCCATTCAGTGAATAGACCTCTTTAAGAAGTGAATCAAGAGATTGCTCCTTTAATCAAAAAAAAAAAATCAAACTGGGAGGGGAAGACCCTCAGTGTTGCTGATCAAAAGAGAAACAGTTACTATTGACATTCATTCTGAGTCTTGAGGGCCCAAAATATAGCCATTAAGTGGAGCTTGGGCAGGGACCTATTGTGATCTAATCTAGGCGCTCCAAAGTGAAATGAGAAAGCAAAAGAAAGAAACAAAGAAAGAGAAAGGGAGGAGGGAAGGAATGAAAGAAGGAAGGAACGAGGGAAGGAGGGAAGGAGGGGAAAGAGGGAAAGAGGGAAAGAGGGAAGGAGGGAAGGAGGGAAGAAGGAAAGAAAGAGGGGAGGAAGGAGGAGAGAAGGGAGAGGAGGAAGAAAGGGAGGAAGGAGGGAAGGAAGGAATCTAGCCAATAAACCCCAAGTTAACTGGACAGCTTCCAGCCATTAAAATTTAACTTCTTTTGGAGAGACAGAGAAGGAGGGAGATGGAGAGGGAAAGGATGAGCAAAGTTACCCAACTGGCTGGGTCCCCATGCAGTCAGCTCGGACTACTCACAGGTTGTGTTTGTCCTTCATTTTCTAAGAGGATCAACCATGACATCAGGGAAATGATGACATAACTTGTAGTTGACTTTGATTTAATAATGAGGCCTTTATCAGAGATACTTGCTTTAAAGATCATTTCCCAGGTTTCTGTTTTCCTTCTAATCTTGGTTGCATTGGTTTCATTTGAACAAAAGTTTTTTAATATAATGAAAATTATATATTTTACATTTTGTAATGTTCTCTATCTCTTGTTTGGTTATGGATTCTTTCCTTCCCCATAGATCTAACAGGTAGACTATTCCTTGCTTTTCTAATTTGTTTATAGTGTTACCCTTTATGTTTAAATCATGGACCTTATCTTGGTATATGTGATGAGATGTTGTTCTATGACTAGTTTGTGTCATATTGTTTTCCAGTTTTTCCAGAATTCAAATAGTGAGTTCTTATACCAAAGGCTGGGGTCTTTGGCTTTATCAAACACTAGATTACTATGGTCATTGACTACTGTGTCTTGTGCACCTAATCTATTCCACTGATCCACCATTCTATTTTTTAGACAATACTAGATAGTTTTGAAGATTACTGCTTTATCATATAGTTTCAGATCTGATATTGCTAGCCCATCTTTTCTTGCATTTCTTTATATTATTCTGGAGCTTGTGTTCTTCTGATGAATTTTGTTATTTTTTTCTGGCTCTATAAACTAATTTTTTGGTACTTTGATTAATATGGCACTGAATCAGTAAATTAGTTTAGGCAATATTGTCATTATTATTATATTGGCTCAGCCTACCCATGAGCAATTGATATTTTTCAAATTGTTTATATCTAACTCTATTTGTGTAAAAAGCATTTTGTAATAATATTCACACAGTTCCTGAATTTGTCTTGACAGATGGACTCCCATGTATTTCATATTGTTTACAGTTATTTTAAATAGAATTTCTCTTTCTCTCTCTTGCTGCTGAGCTTTGTTGGTCATATAAAGAAAAGCTGGTGATTTATGTTCATTTCTCTTATATCCTGCAATTTTGCTAAAGTTGTTAATTATTTCTAGTAGCTTTTTATTTGATTTTCTAGGGTTCTCTTAGTATGCCATAATATCATTTGCAAAGAGATAGTTTTTGTTTTCTCATCTAGGCTCCCAGAATTATGTGTACTATTTCTGATATCAATGGTAGTCTACTATTTTACAGTGTAACAGAGGGCATGGTTGTTAGATGTGAGGGGTCAGAGCTAATCACCCATTCTTGAATTGTTTCTTTGCTTTCTATTATTACAGAGAATGGTGTATTCTCATATGAATAATTAATTAAACTTGTGAGGGACATAGTATGTTATTTGGCCATCAGATAGTGTTCTGACCACCCATCAGTGGCCTCCTTCAGAATTAGAGTTAGAATTAGAGTCAATAAATATTTATTAAGCACCTACAATGTGCCAAGCACACCTGTAAGTACTAAGGATACAAAGAAAGGCATAAGACAGTCCCTATATTCAAACACTTGCAAGAGGACACATAAGAAGAAGTTGAAAGTGGGGGAGAGGAGCATGATTTCACCATGCAGCCAAGGTAGGAAGTAATCTAAGAAGGTTATAGTTTCTGAGTTGATTTCATCTTGCAGAATGAGTTTCTGGAGATGATGAAGTCCAGGAAAGCATCTGGGTGATAAATGATGAGGAGAACTCCCTGAAGATAGTGGAAGAGCCTCTCTAATTGTGGAGGATCTAGAAGAAGAAATCAGATGTCCACTCCTCTACCTTTATGTTGCAGGAGGAAGGGGTTCAGGGGAAAGGGTGCTGAGGGGATAGGAATTTCTGAGCTGAAATTTCACCCTCCTACTACTTGCTTCCTTTTCTTAGAAGCAAATGGCAATCTCTGGGACCCAGATTCAAAAGGACTATAGAATTATGGTCTGGAATAAGGAGAAGGATAGGATCTGGCCCTGGATTTCTGGGAATTACTAGTTAAGGAAACTCTATCAATGCAGGTCATCACCTTCTCTGGTTCTTAAAGTCTTAGAGAGTTGTTTCAGTCACTGAGAGGTTAAGGTCCAAAGTCAGTATGTGTCAAAGATAGGACTTAAACCCACATCTTCATGGCTTTCAGGTTTGTTTTTTATCCAGTATGACCTGGAATATATCTCCCAAACTACTAAAAATATCTCCTAAATCAAGCGCCACTCCTTCCATGATTGGACTACTCCCTCTTAATTTCTTACACTCTCCATCTCCCACAATTCATAGGATCCATTGATTTATTCTTTTTTGGTTTTTGGTGTTTTTGGAGGCAGTTAGGGTTAAGGGTCTGAAGCTGAATTTGAGCTCAGGTTCTCCTAACTCCTAGGATGGTGCTCTATCCATTGTACCACCTAGTTGACCCCAATTCATTCTTAATGCCTATGATTTATTGAAATAATTAGCAAACATGAAACTTCTGCCACCCCTCCCCCCCCAAAAAATACTATAAAAGCCTTTCAAATAGCAAGCTGGAGGATTCACCACAGCTTGGATTTGCTCATTGCTCCAAATCCCTTTCTGAGCAAATAAGAAGGGCAAAGAAGAAAGGCTTTGGCAAGTTTTTAGAATTTCCACAGATTTCTTTAGCAAGAATTATGATGAAAGTTAGGCAGAGGAACACCGTGGTCAATTTTGCTTCATTTCACAATAGCTATTTCATAGCATGGCACACTTAACTCTGCCCCAGTCACTGTTCAATCCATTCCTAATCTCTACATGAGGTCCTTAGCTTCCCAATTCTCCTCATGGGTCACTCATGGTAATGGTAAGACCAGAATTCTTGGGCTCCGGCCTCTAGCAAGTTTACTCTTGACCTGGGCAGCCAGAAGGACAGTAGTGGAGACATGATAAGGGTTAGTTATTTTATTCTATTCTTCTCAAATGACAACAACTTGATTTATAAAGCCCCAAGTAACCTGTGATATTTGAAGTTTCTTTAATGCATGTGGAAATTATTTTCTATTTTATAATTTGAGGAACAAATAGATGGGGTATAGGTCATATGAAGAAGGAACAATGGGGCATGGGAGAGGAGAATGAATAAAAGGTATATCAAGCAGCAGATCTTAAATTTTCATGTTAAGATTAGTATTGAAATGATCTGAAGTAAAAAGACAGAAGGAAGAATTTCTTAAATACACATATTTGGAAGGGAGGAATTTTTGTTGAATGACAACAATGAAGATACATCCAATCTGTGGCTAAGTTTTCCTTCTGTTTTCACAGTCTCTCTCATACATGTCTCCTTCTCTCCACTCACACCTTGATGCAGGCTTTCTCTACCTCACACTTGGACCAATGCAATAGTCTTCTCCTCTCCTCTCCTTCTTAATAATTGGAGGTACTCTGCCCAAAGGAAGGCAAAGTTTGATGGCTGAATCCTTCCTTGATATATAGGGTTTACTGACTAGATTTCTTTCTTAAACACCAGGCCGGAATTCAATTTACCCTCGCTCTCATTGATTGGCCAACAATAGGTCCCTTCCCATCCACTTAATGGTTATTTTTTGGGCCCTGATGACTCTGAGTGAATGTAAATAGTAATTGTCCCTCTTTTAGCCAAAAACAAACCTGAGTATCTCCCCCGCCCCTCCCAGTTTGATTCTTTTTTAATTAAAGAGGCCAGCCCTTGACTCACTTCTTGAATATCCTTAATTACTGCACAGGCATTGCCTCAGTCACAGTGAGAACTTGGAAAGACATTAGCTTAAAAAGACCAAGTTCTCCCACTGCATTCAGGGCCATCTCCAGTTGCCCTGATTAATACCTGGCCACTGGACACAGATGGCTCTGGAGGAGAAAGTGAGACTGGCGACATTACAAAACCCTCCTTCACTTTAATCCAATTCACTTGCAAGTAATGACATCACTTTCCTGAGGTCATGGTTCTTTTCAAGAATGAAGGATAAACCAGAGTTCCATTACATTCATATACCACAACTTGTTCAGCCATTCCTTCAATGGGTATCTCTTTAATTTCTAAGTCTTTGCCACCACAAAAAGGGTTGCTGTAAATATTTTTGTACAGGTGTATCTTTTTTTCCCTTTTTTATGATCTCTTTGGGATACAGACCTAGTAGTGATATTGTTGGATCAAAGGGTATGCACAGTTTTATAGCCCTTTGGGCATAGTTTCAAATTGCTCACCAGAATGGTTGGATCAGTTCACAACTCCACTAACAATCAATGTATTAATGTTCCAATTTTCCCACATCTTCTCCAACAATTATCATTTTTTTGTGTGATATTAACCAATTGGATAGGTGTGAGATGGTACCTCAGAGCTGTTTTAATTTGTATTTCTCTAGTCAATAGTGATTTAGAGTATTTTTCATACCACTACAGATACCTTTAATTTCTTCATCTGAAAACTGCCTGTTCATATCCTATAACCATGTATCAATTGGGGAGTGACTTATATTCTTACATATTTTACTCAGTTCTCTATATATTCTAGAAATGAGGGTTTTATCAGAGATACTGGCTGTAAAAATTGTTTCCAAGCTTTCTGATTTCTTTCTAATCTTGGTTGCATTGGCTTTTTAACTTTTTGTTAACTTTTTGCATAATCTTTTTAACTTAATGTAATCAAAATTATCCATTTTGCATTTCATAATGTTCTCTATGTCTTGTTTCGTCATAAGTTCTTCCCTTCTCTGTAGATCTGACAAGTAAACTATTCCTTACTTTCTTAATTTGCTAATGTTATCACCCTTTACATCTCAATCATGTACCCATTTTGACCTTATCTTGGTATACAGTGTAAGCTGTTGGTCTATGCTAAGTTTCTGCCATACTATTTTCCAATTTTCTCAGAAGTTTTTGTTAAGTAGTTTTCATCCTAGAAGTTGGAATCCTTTGGTTTATGAGAGTAAATTACTATAGTCATTGACTACTGTGCCTTGTGTGCCTATTCTATTCCACTGATCCACCACTCTGTTTCTTAGCTAGTACCAAATAGTATCAATGACGGCAGATTTATAATACAGTTGTAGATCTAGTATGGCTAGATCACTTTCTCTTGCATTTTTCATTAATTCCCTTAATATTCTTGACCTTTTTTGCTTACAGATGAATTTTGTTGTTATTTTTTCTAACTCTACAAACTAATTTTTTTTGATAGTTTGATTGCTATGGCACTGAATAAGTAAATGAATTTAGGCAGAATTGTCATTTTCATTATATAAGCTTGGCCTACCCAGAAACAACTGATATTTTTCCAGTGATTTAGATCTGACTTTATTTGTGTGAAAAGTGTTTTGTAATTGTATTCATATAGTCCCTGGATTTGTCTTCACAGGTAGACTCAAATATTTTTATTGTCTACAATTATTTTATATAGAATTTCTTTTGCTATGTCTTTCTGCTGGGCTTTGTTAGTTATATATAGAAATGCCAATGATTTTAGATAGGTTTATTTTATACCCTACAACTTTGCTAATGTTGGTATTTTTAAACAAAGAAAAAAGTCATATAGTGGTAAGTATTTACTGACAACAAATAATAGGTTCAGTATTTTTTGCTATTCAAGACTCTGGGGTCCTCACTGAATCTCCCAAGAAAGAGTTACCCTCTACTGATGTCAATAGTATTATTACTCATTTTCTCTTCATTTAATTACTCATTTTAATTTCCATGGTTTTAGATAAGATAAATAAGCTATTCAACAGTACTACAGAAAACATAAGGATCAGTAGTAAAAAGAGCATTACTATAGCAGGCATCAGACCTCAGCCTAAATTATATTCTGACATTTACTAGATGTTTGCCCATGGGCGAGGCCCTTAAACCAATTTGAGCCTCCATTTCCTTATACCAAAAAACCCAAAAAGGATTGGGCTGGATGACCTCTAGGGTGCTTTACAACTTTGAGTCTTTGATCTTGTGATCTTCTAGCTCTGACATGATTAGTCTAGAATCACTGTAACACTCAGCCAAGGTCTTTCAGCCAAGATTTTAAACCAATTTCAAACACACTATTATAGGTGCCATAGTCCATAGACAGGAAAATTAGAGCTATAATCTTCTTCAAAGAGAGGCCATCCCTCTCTCTGTCTCCTCTGCTCTGCTGGCAGCTCTTCAGCTTTGCCCCTCACCCCTTGAGAATGTATGCCTGCACCAAGTTCATCTCTGCCCCTTCCCTTGTGAGGAGCAGCTCTCAGCTACTGGAGTAGACCTTTATCTGCAGTGGTGCTAAAACGGCCAGAGGTTCGGATGGATGAGAACCTCAGCATTTTGGCAGCATCAGGTCCCTTGACCTCACTCGTCCCCAAATGTGGATTCCAAACTAGCGCATTCTCAAGGGACATTGACACAGCAGCCAAATTTATTGGAGCTGGGGCTGCCACTGTGGGGGTGGCTGGCTCTGGAGCTGCTATTGGGACAGTATTTGGAAGTCTCATCATTGGTTTTGCCAGGAATCCCTCCTTGAAGCAGTAGCTCTTTTCCTACACCATCCTGGGCTTTGCCCTGTCTGAGGCCATGGGGCTCTTTTGCCTGATGGTGGCCTTTCTCATCCTCTTCGCCATGTGATGGAGCCATTTCTATCCCCCAATGTTTCTGAATGTTCCTCCTCATCCTGGTCCTTCCATGTCTCTTGCAGCCTGTGAATACCTCCCCCTCCATCTTACCAGGTGGTCCTAGGGAAAGCCACAGGCTCAGGGTTTGGCAGAGGGAAGACAAATAAATACAGTATTAATATGCTGAAGAAAAACAAAGAGGGGCCTTGAACTAACCACTTCTATTTACAGGCTGAGTAAGTCTAAATGACTTAGATTTTTCATCTGCATTCCAAGACAATCCAGCAAGTATTTCTTAAACACCTACTATGTGCAAGGCACTAGGCTGAGGACTGAGGGTTCAATGACACAATTGAAGAAGAGACCCCAACCTCAAGATTCTTACATTCTACCTAGGAGATATAAGACATAAACATATAAAGATGTATAATGATTTGGGGAAGAGAGAGAGAGAGTATTAGTAACTAAAGAGATAAAAATACATACATTATGATAGTACTTTAAAATTTTGGACTTCTAAAGTTTTGAGGAAGGACTTGCTTTCAAAGGAATCTCTGAGATACTGAAGAAGATACTGAAAGAGATACTGAAAAAGTTAAAGAGCATCCAAGGGATGCCCTAAGTAGTATGCAAACTAACAAATATTAAAGACCTATTACAGATTCTGTTTAGCATTGCAATGTTTAAATAAAATTAGAGTTTGATTTTGGAACCAACTGCAAAGGGTTATTACCTACCCACAGTTCAAAGCCTCCAAATGAATTTACTATAGTACAACATTAATTAGTTATCACAACAAATTTCAAACAACTCAATTTTCTTTTCATTGCATATATAGATGTATTATTTAAGAACTCTATATGATTTATATCTTCCACTGATTAATATTATAAATCAGAAAAAAGTAAGCTCCTTGAGAATAGGAGATGGTTGTCTTTGTTTCCCTGAAGCAGTACTTATTCATATGAATAAATCAATTCACTTTCTTCAGACTTTCTCTCTTGTGCTTTTGTCTCTTATAGACTGTGCACACTCAAATCATAAGACTTTGTATAAGAATAAAAAGGAATGAAAAATTACATTAAAGAGTACAGGAAAATGTCCAATCTTACAATTGTTGTTCAGTCACTTCTGATTCTTTGTGACCACATTTGGGGCTTCCTTACAAAGATACTGAATGGTTTGCCATTTCCTTCTCCAGCTCATTTTACAGATGAAGGATTGGAGCAAATAGGGTTAAGTGATTTGCCTAAGGTCACACAGCTAATAAGTGTCTGAAGGCAGATTTGAACTCAGGAAGATGAGCCTTCCTGACTCCTGCACCACCTAGCTGCCCAAGGAAAAGTGTTAGAAAAGCTAACTAATGTATTCAAATGGTGTTTTTGTAGTCATGTTTGGCCCACTAGTACTAAATGACTCCTTCCATCAAAAATATGAATGAAAGCAGCTGCTACTTTCCTGAAGGATGTTGAACCAAAAGTTAACAGATTGCTTTATCCAACTGCCAAATAATTGTCACCTGCAAGACAGGAAAGCTGATCTAGATGAAACTTCAAAACATCCAAGAGACAGGATGTGATATGTGCCAGGCAAGTTAAATAGACATCCCACCAGACCCCCAATGGAGATAGCCAAGGACCTGAACCCAAGAATCTTGTGAATAATAATGTCCCCTAGACCACTGGCTTTGTCCTCACCCTGGACCCTGGAGCTGTCAATGAAGTAAGCACTCAGTGGGGAGATGGGGCCTGCCTTCTTTACCAGCACCAACATCAACTACCACTAATGGGCAGAGAAATCCAAGAATCCTGGGGGGAGCAGCACTTGTTGTCCAGATTTCTCTAATCTGCCAATCATATTGAGGGTCTTTTATTACAAACATCTTGCTGGACTTGCAGGTGGTGCTACCCAGTATTATAAAAATCAAGCCATCAAAGTAGTTAGTTCATTCGCACAACTGATCCTCAAGGTACCCACCATTGCTAGCTAAAGGGCTCAGACTGAGGATGTACAAGGCTCACAATATCAATGCTCTACTGGGCTTAGATGCTTGCATGAGCCACTACCTTAAACTGATTAGTATCCAGCATCCTGCTCTTTTCATTTGTGAATATATCAGTTTGTTTATAATACAAAAAAAAGTTATTTAATAAACATTCTGAAACTTGATTTTCTCTGTGTGGGTGTATAAGTGATGTTTCTTGGCAATCTGACTAGGGAACCACTCCCTCCACCCAAAGTAAATGTCCATCATTCTCACTAGATGTTTCCCTCTCATCTCCCTTCTCTTACCTTCCATTGAAAAAGCTTTTTCTTGCCTCTTTTATCTGAAATATAATTTGCCCCATTCTATTTTTCCCTTTCACTTCTCAATATATTCCTCTCATCCCTTAATTTTATTTTCTTAGATATCATCCCTTCCTACTCAACTCACCCTGTACATTCTGCCTATATGTATATAATCCCTCCAACTACCGTAGTACTGAGAAAAGTCTCAAGAATTATAAATATCTTTCCTTATAGGAATTGGAAACAGTTCAACTTTAGTAAGTTCCTTATGATTTCTCTTTCCTGTTAACCTTTTCATGCTTCTCTTGATTCTTGTGTTTGAAAATCAAATTTTCTATTGGGCTCTGGTCTTTTCATCAAGAATGCTTGAAAGTCCTTTATTTCATTGAATGACCATTTTTCTGAAGTATTATACTCAGTTTTGCTGGGTAGGTGATTCTTGGTTTTAATCCTAGTTTCTTTGACTTCTGGAATATCATATTCCCAGCCCTCTGATCCCTTAATGTAGAAGATGCTAAATCTTGTTTTATCTTGATGGTATTTCCACAATACTCAAATTGTTTCTTTCTGGCTGCTTACAATATTTTCTCTTTGACTGGGAGCTCTGGAATTTGGCTATAATATTCCTAGGAGTTTTCCTTTTGGTATCTCTTTCAGGAGGTGATTGGTGGATTCTTTCAATATTTATTTTACCCTCTGGTTCTAGAATATCAAGGCAGTTTTTCTTGATAATTTCTTGAAAGATGATGTCTAAGCTCTTTTTTTGATCATGACTTTCAGGTAGTTCCATAATTTTTAAATTATTAATTAAAAACCAGAGTAAGATTCTATAGCCTGATTCCCCCCTTTCCCCCTTCCATTCCCCCCCCCCCCATTTGCTCATTTTCCCAGTCAATTACTTGACTTTTGAGCTCTTTGTAAAGGTAGGTCACTGCTTCCAGTGTGGGGGTGGGCCTGTGTGGGGTTTGTGTACTATTTCAAGCTTCAGGGTTTTTGTCAAATGATTTTCAGAGGCTACTTCTAGGAATCTGCAAGTTTTCAGCTGTTCCAAGGTTGTGTAATCAAAGATGAGGTGTTTACTCATCTCCTGGTCTGTGTGATCTGTGAATGACCTCAGGCACTCTTTTCTACCTTGGAACTGTGAGGAGGATTTCCTCTCCAGCACTGCCACAAGCTCCAGCATACCAGTAGTCCTCCTTGCCCCAGGACTGTGACCCAGATCCAAGCAGGGCAAAGCAAGAGAATCCCACCTTAGCACTGACAAAGAAATTCCAACAATCCCCCTCTGATCAGCTACTCAATTCCCCCCACCCCACAATCTGTGGGCCTAGAGCTCAAGAAGCTGCTGCTGCTGTTATAGCAGTCACTGGCTCTGCTGCCCCCTGTACTGCCCTGGGGCTGGGACTGGAACTGGACTGCACTCCTCTCTCACACAGATCTAATAGCCTCCTCCTAATGACCTACCAAGACCTACATGGGTTGATGCAAAGTGAAATATTCAATGTACAAAGTATGATAATCAGCTGTAAATGACTTAGATATTCTCAGCAATACAATGATCCAAGACAACTCTGAAGGACTTGGGATGAAGGATGCTATTCATCCCTGATGGGTTATAGACTCTGGGAACCCCCTTGAACTCTCCTTCAATCTTCCCACTAGATCTGGTTTTTCATGCCCAAATCTGTTGCCATTAAACTAGCCTAGCCTCCATTATCTGTTACCTCTGAATTGCTTCCAGCTATCTCCCACACTTGATCCTATCAAAATTCCATTGTCTTAGAGTCTGACCTCTAGTCACCCAATTCCCATCGAGATCCTCCTTAGAATCCTCCTCAAGAACATCCTAAACCCCTCCTCCTCTAGTCACCCCAGACTCCATGGCCATCCCTAGATCCCTCCCACAGCCTTTCTGTGTATCAGATCCATCTTGCCTCCATGAAGGTGCTCAGATTCAACCTAGCTCAGATTCATTCTGTCTCAGATTCAGTCTGACTCACTTGTCAAAACAAGCATTACCAATGCTCAGATTCCTTAAGAGTCTAGTCAATGGTGAGATTTCTTAAGAGTCTATCCAATATGATGAATCTTTAATAAACTGTGTTTTACCTTGCCTGAAAGAAGGCTTGGGTCAAATTCATTTGGGCAGGATCCAGTATGTCATTATTTCAGGATACCAGTACCCCTAAAACTCAGCATCCCTAGAGAAAGAACTAATGAATACAGATTGAAATATACCTTTTTTAAACTTTATTTTACTTATGGGGAGGTCTATGTTTTCTTTCACAACATTACCAATATGGAAATATTTTGCATTATGCATATGTATAATCTATATCAAATTGCTTGCCTTGTCAATGGGAAGTAAGGGTGGAGAGGGAGGAAAGGAGATTTGGAACTCAAAGTTTTAAAAATGAATGTAAAAAATTGTTTTTACATGCTATTGGGAGAAAATAAAATATTAAATAATTTTTTTACTAAACTAAAAAAAAAAAAAGTCCAAACCAGAAACTTACAGAGATGAAGTCACTTTGCCAAGGTCACAGCGAGCAAATGAAATAGCCAGTGAGTGAATCCATATCTTCTGATGCCAAATCCACTTTCTGCAGTCACTACAACATATTGCTTCCCTGTTTTTTGCAAGGAGAACATAATGGGACTTAATAAATTGAATGCAAATACATTTTAAGCCAGTTCATACAAATCAACTTGGTCCTTATATGTCTTAACCCAATAGCCATTTACCTCTTTGGAGCTCTTAAAGAATTTCTCCTGGAAGGCAGAAGAAGAAATAATGGATAACAGCCTAAACTGCCTGTAAACTCCCTTCCCCCGCCCTTCATCAGTGGCATATTGGCAAAAAGAGGACAAGAGAGCATTGTGCTAGAGAGCATATCTCAGTCTTCAGCTTAGCTGAATAAAAAGAACATAGTACTGAATCTTCTTTGTCTCTTATCCTGTATAGATATCCAAGGACCCCTCAGAGGAAAGAACTCAGGATCAGGAGGCAGCTGAACTAGTCTGAGGAATTTCCTTCTGAGGAAAAAGGCTGACCTCGATTTTCATTAAATAATTCTTAGATGAAAGCAGTGTGGCCTAGTGGATAGAGAGTTGGCCTTGGAATGAAGATGATGTAGGGTTAAAAATGTACTTGACACTCTAAAAGGTATCAAGGAAATTTATTAAAATAGAGTTCAGAGGAATTGAACACCTTGGCCAAGGCCACAATCTTTTGCCCACTGTACGTCATTAACAAGTGCAGTTGGATTTTTAGGTGACTCCTTACAATGACTTCATGTTCTCCTTTCTGATAGGCTTTCCCTCAAACAGCTGGTCAAACCTTTGCACAAGTTCCTGACCTACTTTACCTAACTGCTAGGTCACAATTCTGATTAACTTTCACCCAAAGCTGTGGAAACGGATCTTCTTCCTTGTTTCCCACACTAGGTTTAAGACATGCCTTTGATACACACTAGTAGTATGATTGTCAGCAAGTTATAGCCTTTCAGTAGTCCAGGCAACTCTCTAAAATTAAATTGCAATATGGATACTAATATTTATTGATAGAGGGAAATTTCCCTGAGAGTTCCCTATGCCAGTGAAACAATAAATCTTGTCCAGAAAAAAATCTTAGTTTGGAGGTAAAAGATTCCTTGGGAAAATGGAGCTCACAATAAAGTAGGATTTTTTCAATATAGCAAACACCAGTTTTTTCCTAGGTGACCTTAGAAGCCTGTAAGGACTACATAGGTCCCTGGGAGAGTTGAGGTCCACCAGGAAGGAGAGTTGACTTTACTTTCTATGTTCCTGGGTCTAAGTCCTTAAGTTTACATTTAAATAAAATTTGCCTTGTACGCATTAGGTCTTTAAACATGTCAGCCATGCTTTTTGCTGGGGGCCAGGGAGAAGTATAGGGTGGGGAAAGGGTGGGGAGGAGGATCAGACTTGTTATTTCACTGGTGATGAGCCAATACTCTCTACCTATTCAGATTAACCTTTGCTTTGCAATTTTAACTTGAGAAAGCTTTCTCAGGCTAAGTGGTTAATAATAATAACAGCTAACATTTACACAGCACTTTACCAACCAACCAACAGGGCTATGTGCTTTTATCATCCCCATTTAACACTTGTCAAAACTGAGTCAAAACTGAGTCAAATAGGAGTTAAGTAACTTGTGCAGGATCATGTAGTAAGTGTCTGATGACAGATTTGAATTCAGAACAAATATGTTTAGGAACCTCTGCTCTAGAATCTTCCTGACTCTTGATCCCCATGCTCTATCCACTGCACCCCCCTCCCCCAGCTACTTGCCTAGGGTAACACAATAGGTCCGGGGCAGGACTTGAAACTTTCTGGTTCTGAGACTGGCCTTCTGCTCCCTACCCAATAAATGAATACTGAATTGAAATAAGATGTGTAGGTGTGCCTTTTTCAGACTTTCAGTGGCTAAATTTCCAGTTTGTTAGGTTGTGGGACAAAAAGTCTTTTTGAACTTCGAGGGACCTTGTTTGCATGGAAAAGACTAGGAATTTGACTGATCAATTAGTAGAAAAAATAAGGAAAGGCCAAAGATTCTGTAACTTTTTCATGCAGAGGGAACTCAGTCCAAATTTGGAAGAATGACTGGAAGATAAGATCCCTCTAAAAGCTTAGTTTATAGTTACAATTCTACCCTTTTATTCAAGTCTAATAAAGTCAAGTCCAGAACAAATCTGTTCTGTAAAATTTGGATTCGGACAAAAGGTCATACTTAAAGGTCTTGAAGGCCACATGTGGCCTTAAGGCCACAGGTTCCCCACCCCTGGTTAATGTGTATGTGTGTGCGTGTGTGTATGTGTGTGTGTGTCTGTGAAGCACTGCGCTAAACCCTACAAAGACATGCTCTCAAGTTGCTAGTAACGTAAGAGAAGAGACAAATGGTGGGTCGAGCAGAGAATAAGAACATGGAGGGAGTTATGGTGAAAGATCAATCAATGAAAGGCTTTAAAAAACAAGAAAAATAATTTTATATTCGATCCAAAAGGTAATAAGGAGCCACTGGAGTTGATTGAATAAAGTAGTGACATTTTAGAGAAAGCCTGGTAATTGGAATTGAGTTTCCTACTTTCCTGATGGGAGATCTCAAAGCTAAGACTTCCAAGCAGCCCAACTGAGGAAATGTTCTACTGGCTTAACCCCTTTCCCAAAGCCTACTGATGAAAAAAAAACAATCCCGCTTCATGTTGCTGAAGGAAAACACTGGGAAGACATAAGGGGACCCAGCAGTCTCCATATGTCTGTCTCTCTAGCTAGCTATAATAGAGACATTGGCGAGTTTCCCATTGGGTGAGATCTAAGTCATTCTCAGTTGAGCTGAGTTATCTCACTCCCAATGGGAGAGCTCCTTCCTTCTGTGTTGTCTGGCACATATTCCCCTCTATATACCTTCTCTGGCTTTTATTTAACTCTGATTCCCACAAATGGATTTCTTTATTATTTACTGTGGTATTCTCTGTGAAAATTGACAATAAGTGGGAAAGGGATCAAGCCTTAGTTATAGAACGTGGGATCCTGGTTTCCACTAA
This sequence comes from Notamacropus eugenii, assembly GCF_028372415.1. NCBI lineage: Eukaryota > Metazoa > Chordata > Mammalia > Diprotodontia > Macropodidae > Notamacropus > Notamacropus eugenii. The sequence continues at coordinate 355,526,905 of NC_092876.1, forward strand.
TAATGGTACAGAGTTCAGAAATTAGATCATATCTCCTAGACTAATAATATTTAAGGGACCAAGCAGATATAATTCTAGTCTAATACTCCTTTTCTCTGAGGACAGCAGAATCGCCCCAACTTCCTGCTTCCCCTCCAGGTAGGAATTAAAGTCTATCTTGAAGAAAGGTGTGGGAAGAAAACTCTAGAGATGCTTATTCTGCCTCCCTTCAAGTCACACAGTGACACCCCTGATGCTACAGGTAGAGGGACAGCTCTTGCCATGCCTAGGTCCCATGCTATACATGGGCCTCTCTACACATGGGACTTTTGTTGTACTGCTAAAGGGAGTTGCTCATTCTAAAGGTGCTAGCTGAAATATCTTAGCAATATTCTAGTCAAGGATTTTAGGTGAGGCAGTGGACATTACAGCTGAGGAACATTCAGTATCCAGTAATGTGAAGTGGGACAGTGTCTGGCAGACTGGAAGATGAAAATCAATAGCAAAGATATCTCTAGCCCTGCAGGCCTAGGTTTGAGTTGCTTCTCCTCAGATATATGTTGGCTGCACTTTCACATGTGCATTTTGACCACATGTATGTCCTATGTATGTGCCTCTCTTCTTATAACCTTTATGTGTCTATTCCACTTAGCAATATCAGAGTATTTGTTGAAAAGCGTGGTGTGATCTCCCCTCCAAAACACACTTTAATATAGGCCCCATGATCAGAAAATGGAGGGATAATTTTATGTGGAGTGTGTCTGCTTATATGCATGAGGTTCATTAAGCAAGCACAGTGAAGAAAAGTTTTCTTCAGGTTATTCTAGGTCATTTTCCTTTGCTAGTTCCAGCTAGCTGTAGATTTGGTCCCTTTATCAAAAACTTTGTAATTTTCCGAAGGCCACTGTCTGTCTCCCAATTGGCTGAGTCCATTTGCAGTTTGCTGGCCTTCTTATATTCGGCCTTATTCTCAATGACTTCATCAACTAATAATAACTTCTGTGGAAACTTAACTTTTGTTGTCTCTCACATGTTGAAGCACAAAATGAATGATTGTGATTTATATGAAATTAAAATTTACTTGTATAAATAAAAGTAGGCAGTCAAGAATAGAAGGAACACTGAAAATTGGGAAAACACTTTCATAGACCAACTCTCAGACAGGGTGTGATAGGGTTGGAAGATTGCGGTGGTGCAGAAAATGATGAGCTGGTTGACTTAGAAAAACATGAATAGACTTGTGCTTATGAAGGAAGATGCGATCACCTTCAGAGAAACAGATGACAAGTGCAAATAAGCATGGTACAGTCTTACATATGTGTGTATGAGTATATATGTGTATATATATGTGTGTGTGCATGTTTATCCATATCTATGAGTGTTTGCTTATAGGTATCTATGTGTATGTACTGTGTAATATATATATATATATATATATATATATATCTACATATACACACATATATACACACACACACACTTACCTGTAGCTTTCTTTAGGGTGAGTGGGGGTAGGGAAAGGGAGAAATAAAGTAAAAAATGCACAGCAGAGAACAAAAGAAAAACCTGCAAAGAAGCAAAGCAAAGCAGGGCAGCTTTGAAAACAATGTATAGTATTTACTATACAATCCTTTTTGAAGTGGAAATGTATTGTTTTATATTAATCCCCTCATGTTCTGCTGTGTACAAGGCAATGCTTCTTTTCCTTTTCTCATTTTCCATTTAAGTTTATAATAAATAATTATTTTAAAATGGAAAGATTAAGAAAATTGATAACAGGAACTTCTGGGGGTTCTCCATTTCTATTCTTCTTTTAAGTTCTCTGTGATCCCAGGTTCTTCTTTTGCTTCTAAGTCACATAGGCCAGAGAATGACTTGGGAGGTACACTATGATGCTGTTTTATGATTGTTTTGTGATATGTTTTATAACGCTGTAACAAAGAACAGAATTGATCAGTGATCAAAGGATATGAACAAGCAGTTTTCTGATGAAGAAATCAAAACCATTTATAGTCATAAAAAATGATCTAAATCATTTTTGATTAGAGAAAAGCAAATTAAAACAACCTTGAGAAATTATTTTACATAAATCAGATTGGCTAAAATAATTGAAAGGAAAAGACAGATGTTGGAGGAGATGTGGAAAAATTGAGAAATTAATTCATTGTTGGTGGAATTGTGAACTGATCCAGCCTTTCTGGAGAACAACATGGAATTATGCCTGAAGAGTTATTAAACTACCTATTTCCTTTGACCTAGCAATATCACTACTAGGTATGTTTCCAAACATGATTAGGGAAAAAGGAAAAGAACCAATATGTTCTAAAAATGTTTATAGAAGCTCTCTTTGTTGTGGCAAAGAACTGGAAATTATAGGGATGCCCATCAACTCTAGAATGACCAAACAAGTTGTGGTGTATGATTGTGATGGAATACTGCTGCGTTATAAGAAATGATGAGTTGAAAAACTTGCCCAACATAACAAAGGTGAAATGGGCAGAACCAAGAGAACACTGTATTTTATGAAACAATACTGTTTTAAGAATGACTTTGAGTGAATAACTTGTTTTGGCTATTGTAAATACCTAAATGAACTATAAAAGATGTATGAAGAAAGACACTATCTGCATCAGAGAAAGAAATGATAGAAGGAAGCTATAATAATCTTACATGTGTGTACTTAATCATGTCTGATGGTAGCCAACTCTAGGGTAGGGGGAGTACAGGGGTGAAAAAAGGGAAAAAAATACATGATCATTTTGTTGTATATTTGAAAGGAATACCAAGTCGTGCATAGCAGATTTGCAGTCTCGTGCAATCTTCTTTTTATTGTACTGTGTTATGGAAATGATTATTTTATTCCATAAACATAAAATAACTTTTTTTAAAAAAGGGCAGAAAAAGCCTCAAAGTTCAAGCTTTTACATTCCCTATCCCAGGTAAAATGAGAGCTTCAGGCATATGCAAGCATAGCTGCCCGGCCAAGGGTGCAGAGGGAGACACATTTGGCAGGATCTGCTGTAGAGGAGGGCTAAGAATCTTCCAGCACACGCAATCCTGACAGATGTTGGTGTGTATAGCTTAGAACCCATCACAAATTCCAGCGCATTCCAACTTTTTGTTGTTGTTGAAACTTTAATATTTGTTGCCAAAATCAAAACGAAAACTCTTTCTAATGATCAAGTTGAGAAAAGTGAGCAAATTCCTGTGCCCAAGATGGAAGGACAGGGGAAGAGAAGGGGACTTCATAAATTTCAGGAAAATAGCAACAAAAACAGTTTGTTAAATACCTATGATGAACAGCAATTCTGTAAAACTCAAATAGAAAAGGATTCCTATGGGCCACATATTAACCTAGAAAACCACAAACTAACATTATTAAGGTTGTACTGTATTTTTATTTATTTTGTTAAACATTCCCCAATTATATTTTAATATGGTTCAGGTGAACACTCAGGAGTTTTGCTTGTGCTTAAAAACCTTGACATCTTTGATATACACTGGGTAAAGCACTGAGAAAATTTCAAAGGTTAAGTAATCAATCCCCCGCACTACCTAGAATATTGTTATGAGGGTAACCCACCAAGACAGATAGTTAGAAGGCATTTTATTACATGATACAAGGGAAAAAAATATTGACTCTGGGCTCAGAGGACCTAGATATAAGTCTTAGCTGTGATTTTTACTACTTATGTGACCTTGGCTAACTCACAACCTTCCTATGCCTCAGTTTTCTCATCTGCAAAATGTGGGAGTTTGACTGGATGACTTCTGAGATCCCTTCTAGCTCTAGCTCCATGACCCTATGATCTTAAGGGCATTAATGAATCATAAAGGTTAAGGGGAGAAGTTATTGCCAACTAGAGGGAATAGGGAAGGCTTTTTGGAGAAAATGATATTTGAATTGGTCCTTAAAATATGGGCAGAATAAAGATAACATAAACAAATGAGAGAAGCAAGGAAGAAATTACTTGTCAGAATCACGAATAAGAGAAGAGCTTATGCCCAAAGCATGGCCAGGATCACAGAAGATTAAACGGGCAAATTTAATTTGCATCATTAATATTTTCTCCATTATTTTTTAAAGTCTAACCAGGGGTAGGGAACCTCCACCTTTGGCTCTTTACGTCCTCAAGACCTTTGACTGAATCCAAATTTCACAGAAGAAATCCCACTTAGTAAAAGAATTTGTTCTATAAAAACTTGGGCTCAGTCAAAAGACTGCACCCAGCAAGTTCCTCACTCTGGAAAGAAATAACAAATCAAGCCCTGATTTGTAGCATTTGCTGATTTCTGCTCACACTGATAATTTTACAATCAGTTTTTGCTAGGTGGTTTGACCTGGCTCCAGCACATCCCTGGACCACCTCCAAAATGCCTGCCCTAATAAAAGGCCAGTTATTTTACCATCCAGGCAGCAGTAATTAAAGACAGTTTATAGGGAAGAACTCTTTTTTTAAAAAAATTAATCTTTTTTCTAGTTTCAACCTTTTATTTACTTCAGAGGCCAGACTTCTGGCCTCTGTTCTCTTTTTCCTTTCTTTCTTCAAATATTTATTTATTTTTAGTTTTTGACAGATACTTCCATAAGACTTTGAGCTCCAAATTTTCTCCCCATCTCTCCTCTCACCCCACTCCAACACAGTGTGCATTCTGATTATCCCTTCCCCCAGTCTGCCCTCCCTTCTATCACACCCTCCCTTCTCTTATCCCCATACACTCTATTTCCTTGTAAGGCAAGATAGATTTCTATACCCCATTGCCTATGTGTCTTATTTCCCAATTGAATGTTAAAACAATTTTTAACATTTGTTTTGAAAACACCGAGTTCCAGTTTCTCTCCAATCCTCTCTCCCTACCCACACCCATTGAGAAGGCAAGCAATTCCATATAGGTTATATATGTGTAGTCATGGAAAACACTTCCATAACAGTCATGCTGTGAAAGATTAACTATATTTCCCTCCAGTCCATCCTGCCTCTTATTTGTTCTAGTCTCTTTATCCCTCCTCAGAAGTGTTTACATCTAATTACCCCCTCTTCCCATTTGACCAACCTGGTATCATCCCGTGCCCCAGCTTATTTCCTTCCACCTTACTTTCCTGTAGTATAAGATGGATTTTCATACCAAACTGAGTTCGCATGTTATTTCCTCCTTAAGTCAAATCTGAAAAGAGTAAGGTTTACTCTTTCCCTCTCACCTTCCCCCTCTTTCCCTCCACTGAAAAAGTCTCAAGAGTTGTAAATATTATCTTTCCATGTAGGAATGTAAACTGTTCAATGTTAGTTAAGTGCCTTAAGATTTCTCTTTCCTGTTTACCTTTTTATGCTTCTCTTGATTCTTGTATTTGAAAATCAAATTTTCTATTCAACTCTTGTTTTTTCATCAAAAATGCTTAAAAGTCCTCTATTTTATTGAATGACCAATTTTTCCCCTGAAGTATTATACTCATTTTTGCTGGGTAGGTGATTCTTGATTTTAATCCTAGCTTCTTTGACTTCTGGAATATCATATTCCAGGCCCTTTGATTCTCTTAATGTACAGGCTGCTAGAACCACTACAGTAGTAGGGAAGGTAGGGGAGAGGGTTTGGGGAAAATATAATGACTTCTTTCTTGAATATATTGAGTTAAAGATATCTACTGGAATCCATTTCAAGACATTTGCAAAGCAGTTGTAGATGCGAGATTGGAGTCTGGCAGAGAGTTTGGGGCAGGAAAGGTAGACTTGAGAATCATCAGCATAAAGATGGTAATCAAATCTACAGGAACCAATGAGATTATCAAGTGATGTAGTAATACAGGTAGAAGAGAAGAGGGCCCAGGACAGAATTGTGAGGGACACCTATGGTTAGAGGGTACATTTTGGAGAAAGGGGCAGCAAATAAGACAGAGAAGAAGTAGTCAGAGATGGAGGAAGAAAGCCAAGTAAGAGTGGTGTCCTAAAAATCCCAGAAAGAAGAGAGTATCAAGGTGGAGTGATCAATAGTGTCAAAGGTTGCAGAGGGCACAAGAAGAATGGGGATTGAGAAAAGGCCATTGAACTTGGCAAGTAACTTTGAAAAGAGCAGTTCTGGTGGAATGATACAGTCAGAATACAGAATTTAGAGAATTAAGAAGAGAATAAGAGGAGAGAGAGCTGGAGGCATCTGTTGTAGATGTCCTTTTTGAGAACTTCAGCTACAGAGGAAAGAAAAGATATAGGATGATGGTTAGCATGGATGGAAGGGTCAAGTGAGAGTTTTTTCAGGACAAAAGAGACATGGACATGTTTTTTTAAGTAGTAGGAAATGAGCCACTTGAAGAGAGTGAATTAAGTGGGGATGACAGAAAGAGGACAATAGAGTTGGATTGGCTCACCAAGGAGTCAAGATGGGGAGAGGAGGAGAGTGGCCAGTCCCAGGGAAAAGGCCTGAGAGAGAATTGAGGGATCAAAGGTTTAGATTTCATGATGAAGAAAAAGAATGGATTATGTAGTAGAAGAGAGAAGGAAAGGTAAAAAATCAATAGATTCTGTTTGGATAACATAATTTTGGAATTCTCGAACATAGAAGTGGTACATTTGCAGACAAGTTTGAATGTATAACCCTCTTCATGAGGAGTGGAAGAGTGTCTCATGTGAGAAGAGCAGTTTAAGAAAGTGAGTGGTTAGGGTATTTGAGAAAGAATCGATATGTATGTATATAGGAGAGTTGGGTCTCCTAGTGTAAGGGCAGGAGCTGGGGAGGAGAGAAAAAAATGTTAACTCATTGAAGAAAGAAGGGGAGTGATGGAGGGGGGTTGTAGGTAGACAACTGCTACCAGGATTTTGATTGGATAGAAGATATGAATAGCATGAATCTCAGAGGAAGAGAGGCTACTGAATGAAGAAGGAAAGGAGAGAACCTTTAAGTGGTGATAAAGAGCAAGGATTTATTCCCACTTCCTCTCCTCAACCAAAGAAGAGAATGGATGAAGATGCAGCCACTAGTAGGAAGGATGGTCAGCAAGGTTGTTTTGGGGAATCCAGGTTTTAGTAAGAGTTAGTAGACAGAAGGATTAGAAGAGGAATAGACTTAAGATTAAGGAAAGTTTGTTGTCTATGGAATAGGCATACCAGAGGACAGAATGGAAAGGCTAGGTGGAGTGAGGATGAAACTTTGAAAGGGATGGAAATGGGTAGTAAATTGGGTAGTAAGGGGTGTGAAGTGGGGTTTAGATGATGATCTATAGGTGTTTAGAGTCACTGAGATGTGAAGAATATCATCATGTGTGGGAGTGTTCATTGAGTGCAGGATGGCATTTTTCTGAGGTGAGAGGCCTGAAGTCAAAAGGATGGCTGCTATTCATTGCACTGAAAATTCTCTACATCCCAGCTGAGAGATGGGGCTGGCAGCAGGAGGTGGAAAATGCCTTGGGATGGCTGGTACAGACAGAAGTAGTTGCTTTGGGGCTGAGGGAAAATAGTAAGCTTGGCCCCAAGTCATATTTTTTTCTAGGGAACATACTACACTCAACAGGAGATGAAAGTCTCAGGGTATGAGCACACCCACAGTCTGAGGCTTTCTTACTTGAGGAGGTGGGTTATGAGGCAGCATCAGGAAGTGGTAAACTCCCTGGGTAGATGTAAAATGCTATGTCTGGATCTTAGGAGTCTTTTCTCAGGGCACAGGCCATGCTAAACCAGAGATAGAAGGCTCAGGGCACTAGTACACCCATGATTTTAGGATCCAGTATGGAAAGTCCTTTCAATAAATGGTCAACTAACTTAAATTACAATTCCTTTACAGTCATAGAGTTGCCTGGGACACTAACAGGGTAAGTATCTTGCCTGTGGTCATAGAAGTAGTATGCATCCAAGTGTCTTAAAATCCTATTTTGTTCTGGTCTTCTTGATCAACCCTTCTCCCCCTCCAATAATTAGTATAGTAAGTTTATAAGTAGCCAGTATAAAGTAATAATAGGAGGAAATAAGATTAAAATTGGAACCTAGAAACCATTTTCATAATTAATGTAATTAATACTTAGATCAAAAGAACACAATAGTTACTTGCAGATTGTATCATAAATTTACTAAACATTGCATCATGTGACTATGAACTAAATCAGGGGAAGCCAGCTAGGCCTTTCTGTCAGGGCCTTGTGGTCCTTCAAACTGCCATGGTCTGTAAGCCTGAGATATACTTCAGACCAGTAGGACACCAAATGTTGCTGGTAATTTTCAGATGAGGAAGATATATTAATGAACTAATCCCAAGATGTCATGGAGAAAAGTTAGTCTGTTAACCACCAAAACTCTATAAAAATGACACTCCCAATTCCTGCCCCTGAGGAATCTTACATCTTTTAAGGTACTTCTACCAAGTGTTTCCAACTCTGATCTAGAATTAATTGACTCTCCTCCTCCCCATCCTTTTCCCCATCACTTCCTGCCTTCAGCACCACCCCATCCCCATGCTATCTGCCTCTATATCCTGCATCCACCCTGTACCATTTGTCTCTGTACTTTTTATGCCTTATTAAAGTGTGACTGAAGCATTACTCTCCACTGCCATCATGGAAATTCCCCACGAGTACAAATGCAAACAATTAGAAGGGGTATAGATAGCATTACTTTGGCCATTTTCTAGCCTGGGCTATACAAGAAAGTTATCTTACATAATTGTAAAGAATAAGGCTGGCTCCAAAGATGAGACATGAGAAGAAATTCTCTACCCCACTCCTTTGCAGAGATGGAAGGTTCACATATGTAGAATGTTGTTTGTTTTCAGATTTTTTCAATATATTGGTTGATTTTTTTCAACAAATATTTTTTATGATATAGGAAATCTCTTGGGTGGTAGGAGGTAGTGTTATACTGGGAAAGATTTAGACAATGTAAAAACAAAAGATAACAATACGATCTTTATTTTTAAAAATAAACAACTCTATAAATATCACCTATTATTGCATTTTCATTATTAGGCAGAACAAGGAGTTTAAGCACCTTACTCTAGGAATAGAATTTGTGTTTTACAACCAGTTGCCAGAAGCAAACCTACAAATATTATACAAATGCTAGGTATTATGATTATGAATACTGGGGGAAGGAGCCAAGATGGCAGAGTAGAAAGATACACATATGCTAGTTCCTAACCCACAACCCATAAAATATCTGTAAAGAAGAACTCCCAACAAATTCTGGAGCAGCAGAAGCTACAGAACAATGGAGTAGAGGAGATTTCTCTTCTAGAGAGACCTGAAAAACTGACACGAAAGGTCCGTCATGCTCCGGACCCAGAATAGAGCCCAGCCCTGCCTCAGCCACGCAGCACCTGAGAGGAGCAGATCTGAGAGGGCTTCAGGGATGGAATCTGCAGCAGCCACACAGGTACCCCCACCCACAGGAGCCAAAGGTCAGTGAGAGAGTCTTTTTGGCTCGCCAAGAGGTGAGCTGGGTGTCTCTATAACCCAGGCCCCCTGGGAAAGTAGCAGCAGAGGCAGCAGTAGACAGGGGCTCCCAAAGCAGGCAGGAGCTCAGATCCATGGTTGAAGGTCTCCACATAAACCCCCTGAGGGAACTAAGCCCCATGTGGTGGCCCTGCCCCCAACCCGAGCACCTGAACTTAATCTCACACTGAATAGCAGCCCTGCCCCCACTGAAAGCCCTTGAGGCTAGGGAGCAGCATTTGAATCTCAAACCCCAAGCTGTGGCTGGGCAGATCTGGAGGCAAGGTGGGTGTGGAGAGGAACCTCAGAAGTCAAGTAACTGGCTGGGAAAATGCCCAGAAAAGGGGGAAAAAAAAATAAGACCATAGCAGGTTACTTTCTTGGTGAACAGATACCTCCTCCCATCCTTTCAGATGAGGAAGAACAATGCTTACCATCAGGGAAAGACACAAAAGTCAAGGCTTCTGTATCCCAAACATTCAAAATAAATATTCAGTGGGCTCAGGCCACGGAAGAGCTCAAAAAAGGTTTTGAAAATGAAGTTAGAGAGGTGGAGGAAAAACTGGGAAGAGAAATGAGAGGGATGAAAGAGAAGCATGAAAAGCAGGTAAAGGAGACCCAAAAAAAATGCTGAAGAAAATAACACCCTGAAAAATAGGCTAACTCAATTGGCAAAAGAGGGTCAAAGAGCCAATGAGAAGAATGCTTTCAAAAGCAAAATTAGCCAAATGGAAAAGAGGTTCAAAAGCTCACTGAAGAAAATAGATCTTTCAAAATTAGAATGGAACAGATGGAGGCTAATGACTTTATGAGAAACCAAGAAATCACAAAACAAAACCCAAAGAATGAAAAAATGGAAGATAATGTGAAATATCTCATTGGAAAAACAACTGACCTGGAAAACAGATCCAGGAGAGACAATTTAAAAATTATAGGACTATCTGAAAGACATGATTAAAAAAAGAGCCTAGACATCATCTTTCATGAAATTATCAAGGAAAACTGCCCTGACATTCTAGAACCAGAGGGCAAAATAAGTGTTCAAGGAATCCACTGATCATCCCTTGAAAGAGATACAAAAAGAGAAACTCCTAGGAACACTGTGGCCAAATTCCAGAGTTCCCTGGTCAAGGAAAAAATGTTGCAAGCAGCTAGAAAGAAACAATTCAAGTATTGTGGAAATATAATCAGGATAACACAAAATCTAGCAGCTTCTACATTAAGGGATCAAAGGGAGTGGAATATGATATTTCAGAAGTCAAAGGAACTAGGACTAAAACCAAGAATGACCTACCCAGCAAAACTGAATATAATACTTCAGGGGAAAAAAATGGTCTTTCAATGAAATCTAGGACTTCCAAGCATTCTTGATGAAAAAACCAGAGGTGAAAAGAAAATTTGACTTTCAAACACAAGAATGAAGAGAAGCATGAAAAGGTTAACAGCAAAGAGAAGTCATAAGGGACTTACTAAAGTTGAACTGTTTATATTCCTACATGGAAAGACAATATTTGTAACTCTTGAAACTTTTCAGTATCTGGGTAGTTGGTGGGATTACACACACACACACATACACACACACACACACACAGAGCACAGAGTGAATTGAATAGGATGGAATCATATCTTAAAAAAAATGAAATTAAGCAGTGAGAGAGAAATATATTGGGAGGAGAAAGGGAGAAATGGAATGGGACAAATGATCTCTCATAAAAGAGGCAAGCAAAAGACATTTTAGTGGAGGAAAAAGAGGGGAGGTGAGAGAAAAACATAAAGTTTACTCTCATCACATTCCACTAATGGAAGGAATAAAATGCACACTCATTTTGGTATGAAAACCTGTCTTACAATACAGGAAAGTGAGGGAGAAGGGGATAAACAGGGTGAGAGGGATGATGGAAAGGAGGGCAATGGGAAGAGGAAGCAATTGGAAGTCAGCACTCTTGCGGAGGGACAGAATCAAAAGAAAGAATAGAAGCAATGGAGGGCAGGATAGGATGGAGGGAAATATAGTTAGTCTTACACAACATGACTATTATGGAAGTCATTTGCAAAATTACACAGATATGGCCTACATTGAATTGTTTGCCTTCCCAAAGGGAATGGGTAGGGAGGAAGGCATAAAGAGAAGTTGGAATTCAAAGTTTTAGGAACAACTGTCAAGTACTGTTCTTGCTACTAGGAAATAAGAAATACAGGTATAGAAATTTATCTGGCCCTACAGGACAAAAGAAAAGATGGGGACAAGGGAAGGGAGGAATGATAGAAGAGAGGGCAGATTGGTGATAGGGGCAGTTAGAATGCTCAGTGTTTTGGGGTGACGGGAGGGGACAAGGGGGGAGAAAATTTGGAACCCAAAATTTTGTGAAAATGACTGTTAAAAGTTAAATAAATAAATTTTAAAAAATGATTATGAATACTGAAAACGGGTCAAAAATTCAACTAAATATTTCCTGCTTCTTTAACATCAGACACATAAACCCAATGTACCCACTTTTGATTTGATTGTATTTCCAGTTTATTTTGTCAAAATCAACAGTTCCAACCAGACAAACATGACTTCAGTTTAATATTTTGTTCGCTTTGTGTCTAGTTTTGCCTCATAAGTCCTGTTTAGGATATTCCATAAACAAAATCCCTGCTTTCCTCCCAAAGGGAATTGAATCTTTCCCATTAAAATGTAAGGACTGTAGAATGGTATGTTATTCTGATGTAAAACCAGAGCAGCAAAGAAGCAAATCATATAACAAACTAATCACCTCTTCTGAAACTAGTTAATCAGGAGTTTACAGTCATTTTTAGTTTTATTTGACAGCACCCTCTGAGATGGCTAATTTTTGGAGTCTATTATTGGCTAGTATTCACTTCAATTCAATTCTATCCACATTTTCAAGTACCCACCATGTACAAGGCATTATTCAAAGTAAATTTCCAAGCTGTCATTTTTTTTTAAGCAAGGAAGCTATAACTCTGCCGTAAAAAAGAAAATAAAAACCAACCAAACCAAACCAAAACCAAAATCCATATTTATGTCTCTTTTTAAAAAACTGTGTTTATTTTGCCTACAAAATTTGTTTTCTTTGAGGAAACATGAAGTTACTTTCACAAAGGTCAGGAAATCTGTTTCTGGCACACTTCCTAGCTCAGCGACTTGGGGTAAGTCACTCGGTTTTTTCATCTGTGGAATGAGGGGATCAGATCCTATAGCCTCTGGTCCTTTTCACCTCTAAAACTATGAGCCTATGATCATTTCAGGAGCTCCTGGAAGCCTGATGTTTTCTAAGTTGATGTGTTCTAATAGTTCCCCCTCTACTTACCTACTTCTCCTTTTTCTGACTGAGCTCATTTAGGACATGTTCTTGGTCTGTATTAATTCAATTGCTTTTCCTTTTTTGATTTTCCCTCGGTTGCTCAAGTTACAGATTTCAAGAGAGCAGGGGAGGGCCCGTGACTATTCATTTGACCCTACTTTTTTGAAACAAAGACAAGATTTTAAACAGTACTTTGGGAGGTGGAGAGATATTAATGTGGATGCATCACCAGTTTCTTGTTGCCTCTCTATGAGACAGACTGGTAGTTTGACAGAGTAGGGAATTTACTACTGGATTTGGAGTCATGAAGAGTTGAGCTCAGATCCTGCCTCACACACTCACTAGTCTCACTTAGCTCCTCTTTTGCTCAGTTTCTTCATTTGTAAAGTGGGGTGATAATAGCAGTTACCTCAAAGGCAAGATTCTTTGTGAGATTCCAGTGAGATAAAGTCGTTAAGTGCTTTGCAAATCTCAAAACTCTCTATAAATGGAAGTTATAATTATTAGTATTAGGCAAAGGGAAAAAGAGGTTAAATACATTCTAGGGGCAGAGCTGATGTTCTGAAATTGGCTGCTGGATGCAAGACTTCTTGGAGACTCTCTACAAGACATGGCAGAAAAGGGATGTGATTGAAGAGCATTAAGAATTGTCTCTAATGTATGGAGAATGTTTGCAGATGGGCCTGATCCCTTCTGCAATTCAATAATCATGGGATTCTAGTATATTCATAAAAAATCACTCTTTCCCTGAGTATTGGGATAAAAAGAAGTCTTCTTCCATCCATTATCAACTTCTCAGATTTCAGGAAAACAAGTGACTTTCACTTGCTAATTCACCTTTGTTGAAATGTCCAAAAATTTGGCTTCCCCATTTTTTAAATTTCAGCCAAATGGCTTTTCCAACTCTCTGAATATCTGGCACTAAAGTCTTATTTTTCATGTGCAAGTAAATGATCAGTTCAGCACACAAGGAAAACAACACACAGACTGTTTATGCAGACATTTTAGTCAGAGCTTTAGTTGGGTTATAACCACAATAAGGCATATTCTTTTGGAGATATGGAGGATCCCAGGTAAGAGCCTTCTCCTCTGCCCTTCCCCTCTCTCCACTTACGTTTTTGTGTGTTCCTTAGTAACTTCTGGAATCCAAGACTGCAACATTCCCACATATGGCCATGAATCTTTTTACTGCTATGCCTTTAAAAGACGTGAACTTCTATCTGATTGAATTAGAGGTCATACCCAAATGACTCTCTCTCTCCCCCCATCTAGATGGATAGATATATAGATATATAGGTATATCTATAGATATAATTTCCCCTTAATAACATGTTAAAACATTTTTTTTAAAGTTTTAACTTCCAAATTCTGTTTCTGCCTCCCTTAAAAGACTTTTAAAAAGCTTGCTAGCTCTGGAATCTATTAAGGGAGGAAAGCTGAGGCATAGGTTGTCTGCCCTCAGACAAGGTAGCTATGATGGAGGATGAACTCAACTTGAAAGGGGGATCTATCCTTGTGTTTTCTTTCATATTCAACTAAAGGGTAGAGTGGTGTGCTCTGGTGTGGTGTGATGTGGTGTGGTGTGGTGTGTGTATGTGTGTGTGTGTGTGTGTGTGTGTGTGTGTGTGTGTGTGTGTGTGTTAGGGTGGGGGCGGGGGGAGGAGGGAAAGGATTTCTCTCCTTACCACCACTCCCATCTGACACAGCACATTGCAGAGGAATTGTTCACCTGATAGCAGACCCTACACTCAACAGGGATCAGAAAAGATCCCTGGTCCCATCTCACTTTAAGTTTATGATCCTATGATCCATTCAAGATCTTAAGAAGATCGAAAGATTTCAATTACAGGACCTGTAAAAGACTCCATGCCTGTTGTCTCCAGACAAGCTTAATTCAGAGAGATTCATTATTAGATCGTCTCAAAGACCATCTATGAAGTATTAAAATCCCAGATCTAAAGCAGGAAAGAATCTCAGAGGTCATCTAGTTCAACTCTCTCATTTTACAGGTAAGGAAACTGAGACCCAAGGAAGTTAAGTGACTTATTTAAGTTCAAGCACCAGATGTAAGATTGGAACCCAGAGCCTTTGTCCTTTGTGTAAATCAAAGGGGTTTGATTTATGTTGATGGTAGAACCTCACAGATCATTGAGGTTTTGAAGCATTAAAGTGTGTGTACAAGCACACACACACACACAGAACCAAAAAACAAAGTCTATTTGGTTTAATTTGGGTCTCTGAAAGTGGGAATTTTTTTAAAGAGTTTATGAGAATATCTAAGAAATATGTAGTTGAATAAGGAGTCCTATCCAGACAATATGTCCTAATGAACATACTGTGTGTCAGAACTCTTTTCTGCACCTTATGTAAATTATTCAGTTTTTCTACACTTCTTAAATGCAACTATCAGGTTTTGTCATTTAATTTGATCAATACACAGAAAATGTAAGTATGTAAGGCAAAGGTCTACAGATCCCTGACTTGCTATGTGATTTTCGAGAAACAACAGAGCAGACTTCCCAGGTCCCTCCCTCACATTCCTGAACTGTGAAGTAGATAAAAGCCAGCTCTTCCCTTAACCATTGGAGAACTGAAGCCAACTCAAAAGAATGATTTCTTCTTTTTGCGGAAGGGACTTTTTGCCAGAAAGTAAACTGTGGTTAATGATAATAATGATGATAACAGCTAGCGTTTCTGTAATGCTTTCAGGTTTACAAAGCGCTTTATATACACTACTTCATTGGATCCTCAGAGCAAACCTGGGAGGAAGGTACTATTAATCACCCACCATATTTACAGATGAGGGAACTGAGGCAAACGGAAATTAATTCACTTGCCCAGGGTCAAATAACCAGTGAATGTCTGAAGCCAAATTTGAATACGTCTTCCTGACTCTAGGAAAACTCCATTGCTCTATCCACAATGCTCCCTGTATTGTTACTGTGAATAAAAATAGAGGAAATGAAGACAACTTTTCAAACCTCATTGCAGGCCACAGCACTCTCCACAAAAGAGCCAAAGGGATCTTCTTAAAGCACAGGTTTGGCTCAACATGTCACTTCACTGCTCAGTCAACTCCACTGGCAGCCTATTACTTACAGAATCAAGTAGAAATTTCTCTTTGACATTAAAAACTCCTCATAAACAAGATGAACATAAAGGTTTGCAGTTTCATAAGCAATCCATTCATCTTCTGCACTTGTATGGAAATGATCATACCATTTCATGCTTAAGTTACTTGTTGCTTTGTTAAATTTGCGTAACATATAAATAAAGGGAAAAAAATGAAAATTTCATTCCCATACCTATAAAAGAACTAAAAAGAGGACTATGCATGAATTTGGGAAGCTCCATTACATAGACCTTGTTTTTTTAAATATGTAATAAATTCAACATGCAACTGTCAAAACTTCTTTGTCTGGGATTTTTTCAGGCCTTCCTTTCTATCTTATCCTGTGTATTTTTAAGTGCTTCAGTTATCCCATTATTGTTTAATTTCTTTTTTTTTTCTTTTTAACAGATGGAGAAAGCATGAAGAGAACAAAGCAAAAAAAGTTAGGAAAAGGTGCAGAAAAATATTAATCAACATAAGAAATTGAAGTGAAGAAACACAAGGAGATTTTGAAATATCACTTAACTGAAAGAGACAATAAAGGGGGAAAAGAGGGAAAGGAAGAAAAGAACAAAGGAAGGAAGGAAAGAAGGAGGGAAGGAAGGAAGGAAGAAAAGAAAGGAGGGATGTCACAGGAACATAATTTACTGTTCAACAGATAAATCCAGAAAACAAGAATTCCAATCATGCCGTCAGACAAGGCAAAAATAAAAATTCACAAGTAGTTCACAGCATGCTTAAAGAAACCATGAGCAATGAGTTAGTATCAATATCATGGAAGCACTAAATGGCATAATATCTCTATTAATAAAGAACAGTTCAACTGAAGTGCAAAAAAAAGACATATGTAGCAACACAAGAATAATAGTAGACCCTACTTTTATTCCCTCAAAGGAAGACAAATGTAGCAGAAAAATAAACAGAAAGAAAAATAGAGAACTGACTGACTTGTTGGAGAAATTAGAGCTAAAAGATGTATGGCATCTTTTGACAAGGACCATTAAATATACACATACACATACATATACACATACACATACACACACACATATACACACACACATATATACATACACATATACATACACACATACACATATGCATATATACACATACAAACACATACATATACATATACATGCACACACACATACACATACACACACATGCACATACACATATACATATACATAGTGAATTAAATGAAGTGACTTTGGTGAGTTATAAACAGAGTGCTTTCTATTGTGTAACTTCACTCCCTAACTTTCCCAGATACATATAGCTATCTATATATAGAAAGATACATATATATGTATATATATACAAATATATTCTTCAGTATCACATGGCACCATTACAAATATATACCATATACTGAAAGCATAGAAAAGTTGAAAATAAACGTCAGAATGGTTAAACAATAAATATAATTTTTTTTACAGAGCAAAGTGAAATGAAAATAGCAATTAATACAGAATACACAAGCAAAGACATTGCCATTGAAATTTAATAATGAAAACCTAAACAAGGGGTGGGTGGGGAATCTGGGGCCTCAAAATTTTGAGGCCCCAGATTCCCTATCTCTGGCCTAAACAATGAGTCGAAAAAAAAAATAAAAATTAAAGGCTATATGAAATACAATGATAATCATGATGACCTTAATTTCTGGGGAACATCTAAAGCAGTGCCGGGGGAAAGGTTATATCCCTAAAACATACATTCACAAACACAAAATGGACAAATTAATAAAGTATGAATAGGGTTCTTAATTTAATCTCAGAAGAGAAATTTGAACTAGCTGTAAAGGAACTATAAAAAATAGAGGTCTTGTCTAGATAAATGTACAGGATAATTCTATTGAATTTTGAAAAAAAAGAGTATGTGTTCTACATTATACAAATTATTCTCAAAAATTGAGAAAGGACTCTACCCAACTTGTTTTATGTGAAGAAACTGAGATCCAAAGGGGCTAAAGGGACCTGTGGGGGTAAGAGCAGAGCCAAGATTTGGACTCAGGTTTTATGACTCCAAGAGCAATACATATAATAACCAAAACCAAACAAACACTGGGAAAAATACCACATTATCTGACTTTCCTATGTGAAATCTGCAGAAAATGAACATTTTTTCAGTGGTATGTGGACTCAGTGAGGTTGAGTAACTAAAATTCAACAAGCTGGAAATCTTTTCAATAAGGAAACGCAAGAAAAAATACATCACTTTTCACTTTTCTTCAAGGTCTATTATTTGCTTTCGATTGTTTCTTGAAGCCACTTCTTTGCAGAATCATTGATTGTTAGAGTTGGAATGGATCTCAGAGAGTTAGTCTTGAATTCCCCTTAGAATTGCCCATGGTCACACAGGGAGCAAGGAGTAAAGTCAGAATCTGAACTTAGATACAGTCATCAACTCCTATCTATTTTCTAATCATATTTTTTTCATTCATTCATTCTTGTTGAAGCCATTTCTTGGTAGAATCATTGATTTTTAGATGGAGAAGGGATCTCAGGACTCAACTGTTTTCTTTCCTACAGCCCCTCCCTCCACAACTCACCTCTCTTCTGGTGGTGATATTTCCAGTAGAGTAAGATAAGAATCAGGACGAGCAAGATCATTATGGGCACAAGAATACCCACAAATAAAGCTACTGAAAAGCTATGGCCTGTGGGGAAGCAGGGAGGGATGGAGGGAGAAGAAAATAAATAAGAGACAGATGTTCAAAAATACTTGGAGAAAGGTACACATGAATGCATGAATGGTTTTAACTTTATTGGAAACATTTCCTTCCTCACCATATGCTCTGTTCTCTAACTGAATATATGGGTGTATATGGATATATGTTAGTTGCATGTATGCACATATATACATGTGTATACATACATGTATGTATGTATGTGTATATATACACATACACCCATACATATGCATGTATATGTATATATAGAGATAGATGCATAAATATATACCTACATATATTGGAGGTCCATTTCTATTTCAAATTTTAAATTTCTTGAGAATAAGATACAATTCTAGGACTCTGGTATGTAACAATAAATATCCATGGCCTTACTCCAAAGCTATTTGACTGGGGAGACTTAAGTAGTCACTCTATGCTGCCCAGCTTTAATGCTCTGTTTTGAACCTGACTGAATTGTGGCAATTTTTTTTTACTTAACCATTTTCAACTATGTGAAGCTCAAGGATTTCCTGAGTGATATTCCAGGATGTCAAGGTCACTCACCATGAAAACTGTGTGTGTCTTCATCCTTCAATGCTGAAGAAGACCACGCCATCAGAGAAATAATGACATGACTTGCACTTGACTTTGTTTTGGGTGAGGGAGGGCCATGCAGATCACCAGCCTCACGTCTCCTCCAGAACTATCTGAATCCAATGACCGGATATTCATCAGGATGACTAGAGATGACCCAGGATGCGGCAATTAGGTTTAAGTGACTTGCCCAAGGTTACACAGCTAGTGAGTGTCAAGTGTCTGAGGTGAGATTTGAACTCAGGTCTTCCTGAATCCTACACTGGTTCTCTATCCACTGCACCACCTAACTGCTCTTTCCATGAAAACTAGAAAAGGGTCATATCATGCCTCCATCACTTGCTAGTTATGTGACCTTGGACAAATCATTTATCTCCTCTAGGACTGTTTCCTTATCTGTAAAATGGAGGTGGAGGGACAATCTATTCCAGTACTATGCATGCCAATGAACAGAAGCTCCATGGGAACCTTGTTTCAAATTTTATAATTTGAAACAAAACAGAAAGCTCTGAAGTAACATAAAGATACAGAATGAGCAGAGGATCTCTGGGGATTAGATCTAAATGCTAGAAGTCCTGTGTTTTAGCTGTAGGGACTTCCCAGGGACCAAGAGGGAGGAGAATCACTTATAGACTCTATAAGGGAGACAGTCTGAACATCTAATATTGGTTCCTCCAACACTTAGCTTTGGGTTGAGTCCCCTCTGTCCCTTGGAGGAGTAATCAGCAGTGTTTGATTTTGGAAGAGGATTCAGAGTCAAGAGCTAGTGCTATTTTCTGTGGAGGGAGGCCTACATCTCCTTCCAGGGTACATCTTTAGTACTGGGGTCTAGCTACAAGGTCTATTTGGCCAACTAGGGTGCAAGATGGAGTGAAACAGGTCAAAATAAAGGCCCTCCCCTTCAACACTCCTAGTGTCAGCTCAGGAGAACCAGGGATATATGTGGGGAAACTGCCATTGGGCTGCCACATCACAGAAACTTCTTCCTTCCCTCTTAGAACCTCAAATTTCCTTCAAAGACCAGCTCAGTGACCATTCATTGTCTGTGTGAGTTTTTGTGATCTGCTTTCATGAGCTGCTAGAGCCTTCCCACTCAAATGACTTTGCATTTAATTTGCATATAATTTGTATATACTTGTAAATGCCCATCATATCTCTCCTGAAGAAACTATTACATAAGTAATATGAACCCCTTTTTTCTTTTTGGAACCAAAGATGGTTCAGTGGACAGAGTGCTGGGTCTAGAGTCAGAAAGATATGAGTTCAAATCCAGCCTCAGACATTTACTACGTTTGTGATCCCGGACAAGTTACTTCTCCCTGTTTGCCTCAGTTTCTACATCTGTAAAATGAATTGGATAAGGAAATGGCAAACTGCTCCAGTATCTTTGCCATGAAAACTCCAAATTGGATCAGGAAGACTTGGACAGGACTGAAAAACAACACCAAAAGGTTGTTGGTAGTGTCTGGCACAATGCTCACACATGATTAAAGTGTCTGCAAAGTATCCTGCCATGCCCCCTCATCTTGTTACCTACCTCTTGGTTTTCCTGGGGGATCCATTTGCTACTTTTCTGAGGGATACAGAGACAAAGAATGACACTGACTGGTTAAGGGCCTCACAAACACCAGAAAGGGCATCTTTACCGGAGCCATCTCTGGTTGGGACCACACTGTATTCCATCCTAGTGTCCAAGTGCTCCACATTACAGAATATCCTTCTCCCCACATGGTTCTCAGAGTCTTTGATGTGGAGGATGCTAGTGACCGATATGGTACCATTTGGATGAGTGATGCTCTCAGTGCTTCTCGGCACCTCTTGCCTGATTCACAACCTTGTAAGGGAGAAGCCATTACTACCTTATAGCTAGAAGGGACCTTAGGTTTTAATTTTCCATAATTTTTATTTATTAATTCCATTATTTATTTTTTAATTTTCCAAATGAGGAAATCAGGGCCTACAGAAGTTGTCGCCCAGTTTGTCGGTGTCTAATGTACTTCAGCTCATATCCTCTGTCTGCTAATTTAGCAATGCTGCCACTATACCACACTGCTACATTAAGGAATTGAGCTTAACTGGGGAAACAAAACTATCATGTGTATAAGACTTAGTGAACAATGACAGGTTTAAAGTGGTGGGATTCAGAGACAAGATAGATTATTGTGGGCTGGAGGTGGGTGAATGTCTCATGGTGGAGGTGGGGCTCCTTATATATAACTAGGGCTAACATTTATATTGCTTTTTGTAAGATTTGCCAAGTATCGTTCAGTCCAGAATCATTTATTAAGTATTTGCCACGTGCCAGGCACTATGCTAAGTGTGGGGGACTAAAAGGGGCTATACTGAGACCAATGGAGGCCTCTTACAAAAGGGAAGATTTAAGGGGAATGTGGAAAGAAACCAGGAAAAAGAAAGAAGTTGAGGCAAAGAGGGAAAGATCCTAGGCATGGAAGACAAGGTCATGCAGTGTCACGTATGAGGAATAAGAACAGAAGTGTAGGAAGGTCATGGAGGATAGGGAAGTGTAGGAAGGGGCCAGGATGCAAAGTGTTCTAAAGGCCAAAATGAAGATTTTATACTGATCTTGTGTGAGTTATCACAACAGCCCTGAAATATGGTGAGGATCTAGATAGGTAGAAATTAAGAAATAGGAATATAAGGGATTCTAGAGAAGGGATTCAAAAGGCAGGAATGAACATGGTGGTGTGATGAATTTGTGTTTGGGGGGTCGGACAATGATGAAGTTGGGAATAATTAGAATGGAAGGTATATATGTTGAAGAATAGTGGGGAATAATGCTGAGTGGATAGGACAAGGTTAGATTATGGATAACTTAAAAATCATTTAAAAATTGAGGTGTGATACATTAGGAAACCACTGCACAATTCTGGGTAATGGATGTTGAAAGTGGTATTTTATTGAGATCTATCAAGAAACCAAAAAGCTAGATGCATTGATTTCCAGGCAATAAGAGAGAGCTGGTCAACAGGGACCCAGACTGAGAATCCAGCTTAGCAAAAGGGGCCTGGCAAATATCACAGGCTTAGATAAGTAATGGGTGAGGTCTGGCAATGTCAGCTAATGCAGAGAAGAACAAGCCACTGAATGTTTTAGACAGATAAGCAGGCAGCACCCAGGAGATGGTATGCCCGCAGACACACACACATACACACACACACACCATACACATATACTCCCACATACACACATGTGTTACATATAGGCACATATTACATACATATATGTATACATATGCATGTATGTGTATATTATATATACATAAATAGTGAAAAGCATGCTATTCCTCATCCTAGAGTAAAGATGCGCTTGCCCTCATTTTGTCTTGCTTTGAGTACTGGTGACCCTGGACCCAAAGTTACTGACTGTTGCCAGGTCAAACACCCATAATTCTGTCCTTTACCGAGACAATACTAGAAAATCAAGAATGAATCCCCAACATAGCAAAAGCCTGGAAACAGGGATGAGAGGGAACATTCCATCATGGTGGGCCAGGTCTGACGTGATGAGGATATGGCTTAAGATTGTAACGATAACGTTAATATGTATAGAGTGCTTTAAAGTTTTCAAAGCACTTTACATAGTGTACCTCATTTGAGTTTGACCACAGCCTTGTGAGAGAGATGGCATTATAATCCCAGAGACCTAAACTCAAATCTGGTGACTCTGGTTGAGTCACTTGATCTCAATCTTCGTCAATTTCCTCATTTATAAGGTAGGATAATAATAGCACCTATCTTCCAGGGTGTGGTGAGGATAAAATGGGATAATAACCCCAAATTGCTTAGCAGAGGTGGCATGTAGTAGGCACTACATAAATGCTGTCATTATTATTTTCATTTTGTGGGTGGTAAAATTGAATCAAAGGGATTAAGAGACTTGCCCAGGGTCACAAAGCTAGTAAGTGTCTGAGGTAGGATTTAACTGCCATCCTCCTGGCTCCAAGTCCAGCCTCCATGTGCACCATGCCATCTAGCCTCCTGGGCAGTGTTGGTGGCAGGGCAAATAGAATAGAAGGTTCAAATTCAAGCAACTCACATTGTGACAAAGCAGCTCAATGAGTGAGAGATGGAGGAAAGGAAAGGAAAGGGAAGGGAAGGGAAGGGAAGGGAAGGGAAGGGAAGGGAAGGGAAGGGAAGGGAAGGGAAGGGAAGGGAAGGGAAGGGAAGGGAAGGGAAGGGAAGGGAAGGGAACAAGAAAAACATCAGCACAGAAAGACAATAGTGGACTCAAGCAATGAAAAGCCCTTCAAGGGTACCTTCCTCCTACATCAGGTCAAGAGGAGGGGGTCATACTAAGCTGATGAACTAGGTCAGTTGACTAATTAATTAATGACTGGTTTGGTATTTGATGACTGAGTGGCATTCTGTAGTTTTAACCTACAAGGACAGCTAGGATATAAATGCTATTCAAACCTGGAATGATTGCTTCCCTCCTAATCCCCAGAGTTTCCTAGCGACTATCTTCTCTGCTTAGCAACAGACCAGACCATCTATTACTTCTTCTGAAACGCTCAGAGCTATGTCAGAGCTAACAGCTAAACCTAGGTTTCTCACTGCTTAGCAACTACTGTTGACCTAAAGTAAGGATTAAACTCTGAACTGAAGGGATAATTTTTTTCTGACTTAGACTTAATAGGCATTTTGGGTATAAAACAGAGCTGGAAAATTCCAGTGTGTGTATAAATTACCCTAAGTCCCAGAAATGAATAAATGAAGGATTGAAACAAAGTACCTTTTAAAATAAGTTTTACTCGATATTTTTTTTCTAAAATCCCTATTATCAAGAAGTTCAGATTCCAATGAAGGAGGCAATATGTAAATAATTGGATAATATACGAAATACAGATTGTATATGGAACATAATCTTTGATGGAAACACTCTGGCAGCTGAAAGAACTTGGAAAATATTCCTGAAGAAATGGGATTAGAGACTTAAAGGAAGTTAGGGAAACTAAAAGACCCAAGTAAAGAGGCACAGAGATGGGAGATGGAGTGCTGGGAGTGCAAAATAGCAAGTAGATCATTGTAGCTGAATTGTACAGTGGAAACACTATAAAGATAGAAAAGGGCTGAATTGTAAAGACCTTTAAATCTCAAACAAAGAGGTATATATTTGATCCTTGGGGAATAGGGAGATATTGTAGTTTACTGAGTGCTTGAGTGGGGTGGGTAGGGAAGGGGGTTGAGAGGAGCCATGGGTAGAACTCAGGAAAATCACTATGGCAGCTTAGCAGAAGACGGATTGGATTGGAAAGAGACTTAAGGAAGGGCGACCAATTAGAAGACATTTTCATTAATCCAGAAAGATGTGTGGAGGGTCTGATCCAGGGTAGTAGCTTGGGAGCAGAGAGAAGGAGAAGGGTACGAGAGCAGTTGTGAAGTGAGAAAAGGCAAGACTGAATATGTGGGATGAGTGAAAGTGAGAAGTCAGGGATGCCAATGAGGTAATGAACATGGGTGAATGGAGAACAATCAAGACATATGTATACAGAAGAGAGGAAGGCCAATTGAATGAGTTCTGTTTTAGACATGTTGAGTTTGAAAGATCGACAAGACACTGAGTTTAAAATGTCTAAAAGGCATTTGATGATATGAACCTGTAGTTTAGAAGACAGACAACTCTGAGGTCCAGTCTTCAGGGTACCAAGCACTGAAGAAGAAGTCAGAAAATAAATAAGAAATGTACAAATACAAAAAGGGAAGAAGACAAATCAATGAAGATCTCAGGAGGAAGGAAACTCAGTTCAAAACTGTGAGCACAAGGAGATAATTCATCAGGGAAGATATTAAAATGGAAGCAAAGATAGCCTCCAGGATATCTAAATGAATGCAAACATCTCTGAATAAATATTTAAAGACACATGGAGAGGAATCAATATCTGATGAGAAACTGGAACCTACGGCTTCCCAAAAAGCATGGTAGCATAGCAGTATTACAACAAATGGTTCAAGAGAGGAATAAGAAATGTGGAAGCAGATTTAATGGATTACAGAGGGAAAAAAGATATTAAAAACCCACCTTGAATGAACAGAAATGAGGCTTTCCAAAGAAAAGGATGGATCAGGAATACAAATATACAGAAGTGAAAAACAATCTTGAAGCAGAGAAGCAGAAAAACAATAATCCTTTAAAAAATGCACCTGATCTCTATGCAAGCCAAACACTATGTTTTACAAACAGCATGGGTATGGACAAGGGTTATATGAAAGAAAATTATAATGATGAAACAAAATCTTAAATTTCTAGGCGGGTGGTGAATTAGATCCCTAGTAATACACTTTATCAAAACTGAAAAGGAAAGAATTAATGATATGAACATTCAATTTAAAAATTAAAAATACAATAAATATCCCAATATAAGCACAGAAAAGGAGACATGGAGAAAACAGGTAAGTTGGAAACATAAGAACAGAGAAAGAATAAACAAAACTAAAATCTATTTTTTAAAAAAACTAACAAAATTTATTAATCTTCAGCAAATATGATTTTAAAATAGGAGGACAGAAAACCAAATCATTTCAACTTGAACATATTTAAATTGAAGAATATCTTTTCATTCCAAATCAGTTCTTTCTATATTTCCATACTTGTGTCATTCTCCTAATCACCTAGACACTAAAACTTAGTGTCATCCTTGACTTTTCTTCCTGTATTTGATACCTAGTCAGTAACCAAGTCCAGGGCAGCTAGGTGGTACAGTGGATAGAACCCCAGGTCTAGGAAAGACTCATTTTCCTGACTTCAAATCTAGTTGTGTCACCCTGGACAAGTTACTTAACCTTGTTTGCCTCAGTTTCCTCATGTGTAAAATGATCTGGAGAAGGAACTAGTAAAACACTCCAATACCTCTGACAAGAAGACCCTAAATGGGCCTCTGCCAAGAAGACCTTAAAGGGGTTCATGAAGAGTTGGACATCACTAAAATGACTAAACGCCATCACAAAGTCCTAGTGATTCCTTATATCTCTATTACCACTATCAAGATCAAGACTTTATCACTTCAGTTCAATGATTCAATTAAACAAATATTTATTAGGCACACACTGTGTTCATGGTGTAATGCAAAGAGCACCAGATTTGGACTTAGAAGACATGGATTCAGATCCCTGCTACTTACTATCCATCATTTAACCTCCGGAGACTGCAATTCCCTCATGTAAAACTGAGAGTAATGAATTAGATAGCCTCTAAGATACAGTTTCAGGGTCGATTATACTGTAACTGCCCTGATTTGTTCATAATGCCTGATTTTTGGGGTCTATGATCCCTCCTTTAATGTGTAAGATTATGATTTTCCTTTTAGGATTTTGTTACTAGACATAGTATCCTTCCCTACTCTCCAGATTGTAGATCGATCAGTATACAAAAATACTTATACATAGTTATTTTCACTAATAAGGCTTTTACATGATAATATTATATATTTAAAAGGAAAAGCAAATTATACATAATAGTTTTGAAGTTTCATGTATCATCTTTTTTTCTCTTCTGTGTTATAGAAATGCTTGTTTTATTTCAGAATAAAATGAATGAAATTTTTTAAAAAGAGAAAATATAGAGAGATATATTCAGTAACTACTGATCATGTTTTCTTTATTTTCCTGGATTAAGTTATTGAATTCTCTTGCAAATCAATTATTTTAAAGGACCATAATGGTTTAGGTTGGTGTTCATGAAGTCAATGTAAATTTGTTCCTCATTTACAAGTTTCCATTTTTTACTAAAATTTTTACTAAATATTGATTTCATCAAAAAAAATATTTCAAATCAAGAGATTACTTTCCATAGAATTGGCCCTCTCGGCTCAATAACAGAGACAGCTATGGGAATCTGGGAAAGCCACTCACCCTTTCTGATATGTAAATTATATGAATTCGGTTTTCTCCCCCAGCTCTAACACTGGGTTTATGCTGCTCGGCGGGGCCATCTTCAATCCTCTCTCCCCGGAGCTAATTAGTCGTCCCCCCTTCTCCACCACACACAGCAAAAACAGAAGCCAATTTGTCTGAGCTCTGCTTTACAACCATCTCTGCCTCCACTCCCCTCTCCAAGGTCCCCAACCCAGCCCTAGGGTAAGAATGGTCTTACCCGCTGCTCCATCAGCCAGAGGAGGGAAGACCCCTACCCTCCAGTCTCGGTGGCTCCGGGGACTTCCAGACTAAGGAGCTCGGGGGAGCAATCTCCGGCTTACAGGGAGCGAGAAAATTAAAAAAACAAAAACAAAAACACAATCAAACCTTGTGACTTCCAGAGAGAGGCTGATGACTGGATTGAGCTAGAACGCAACAAACCTGTAATGGTCCTGGCTAGAAGCCTTACAAATAAAATCAGAGATGAAGCAAAGCTGTCCGTTATCACATTATTATAAGACATGGTACTAGAAATGCTAGCTACAACAATAAGCCAAGACAAAGAAATTGAGGGAATAAGTCAAGGCAGTGAGGAAACAAAGCTATTACTTTTTGCAGATGATATGATGGCTTACTTACGGAACTTTGGAGAATTAACTAAAACACCAGTCAAAACATTTAGCAGCTTTAGCATCGTTGCAGGATATACCATCTATTCTTGTAGACTGGCATTTTACTGCTGTCTTTCACACCTGCATTAGCAGGGCTGCTTCTGAATAATGAATCAGTCAAAAGAAAAGAAAGATGGAAATTGCTGAAGGGGTTGTGGGAGGGCAGGTAAACTGATGCATTTTTAAAAAATTAATTTATGAAATAAAGCAAGCATTTCCATAGCATACTATAACAAAAATAAAGATGATCACACACAAAACTGCAAATCTAGTATGTACAACTTACTATTCCTTTTAAATTTATAATACTCATGTAAAATTCTTTTCTTCTTGCCTTCCCAGATGACTGCTGTTTACACAGATATGTAAAATCATAGTATACACACTTCTGAGTTCTTTCTGTGAATGCAGATAACGTCTTCCTTCATATGTCCTCTATAATTTATTTGGGTACTTATAATATTCAAAAGGACTTAGTCACTGAAAGTTGTTCTTAAAACAATATTGCTGGCATAATGTACAATATTCTCTCGGTTCTGCTCATTTCATTCATTATTTTATGCAATGTCTATCCATGTTTTTCTAAGATCACCAACCTCAACCTCAACATTTCTTACAGCACAGTAGTATGCCATCACAATCATATACCACAACTTGTTCAGCCATTTCCCAATTGATAGGAATCCCTGCAATTTCTAGTTCTTTGTCACCATAAAGAGAGGTACTATAAATATTTTAGATTGCATAGGTTCTTTTCTTTTTTCCCCAATCCTTTTGGGAAATAGACATAGTAGTGGTTTTCTGGATCAAAAGGTACAGGCAGTTTAATAACCAGATTGCTCTCTAAAAAGGTTGGATCAGTTCACAAGTCTACCAATAATGAATTAGTGTCTCAATTTTTCCACATTCCCTCCAGCATTTGTGACTTCAATCATTTTAACCAGTCTATTAGGTGTGTTCTCTAACTAATAATAATAACTAATAACTAATAACTAATAACTAATAATGATTTAGGGCATTTTTTTCATATAGCTATAAATTATTGAAATTTCTTCTGAAAAACTTGCCTATTTGTATCCTTTGATCATTTATCAAGAATTCATATTCTTATAGATTTAGCAAAGTACTTTCTATTTGAGATGGTGTCTTTATCTGAGAATATCTGCAACATCCCCACCCCACCCCCATTTTCTGCTTTCCTTTTGCATTTGGGTAATTTTGTTTTATTTGTTCAAAATTATTTTAATTTAATATAGTTAAAATTATCCATTTTATACCTCATACTGCTTTCTGTTTATTCACAAATTATTCACCTGTACGTAAGTCTCCTAAGTAATATGTTCCACATTCTTCAAACTTTCCTGCAATATCTCTCTTTGGCATATATCCATTTTGACTTATCTTGGCAAAGGATGTAAGATATTGGTTTATGCCCAGATTCTGCCATTTCCCATTGGGTGAGATCTAAGACATCCTCAGTTGAGCTGAGTTATCTCACTCCCAATGGGAGAGCTCCTTCCTTCTGTGTTGTCTAGCACATATTCTCCTCTATATAACTTCTCTGGCTTTTCTTTGACTCTAATTCCCATAAATGGATTTCTTTGTTATTTACTATGGGTGTTCTCTGTAAAAATCGGCATTAAGTGGGAAAGGGATCAAGCCTTAGTTATAGAACATGGGGTCCTGCTTTCCACTAATAGTGGCACAGAGGTCAGAAATTAGATTGAACCTAATCGTATCTCCTAGACTGATAATATTTAAGGGACCAGGTAGATATAATTCTAGTCTAATACCCCTTTTCTCTGAGGACAACAGAATGGCAGCCTCCAGCCCCAACTTCCTGCTTCCCCTCCAGGTAGGAATTAAAGTCTATCTTGAAGAAAAGTGTGGGGAGAAAACTCTAGAGATGCTTATTCTGCCTCCCTTCAAATCACACAATGATACCCCTGATGCTACAAGTAGGGGGACAGCTCTTGCCATGCCTAGGTTTCATGCTTTACATGGGCCTCTCTACACATGGGACTTTTGTTATACTGCTAAAGGGAGTTGCTCATTCTAAAGGTGATAGCTGAAATATCTTAGCAATATTCTAGTCAAGGATTTTAGGTGAGGCAGTGGACATTACAGCTGAGGAGCATTCAGTATCCAGTAATGTGAAGTGGGACAGTGTCTGGCAGACTGGAAGATGAAAATCAATAGCAAAGATATCTCTAGCCCTGCAGGCCTAGGTTTGAGTTGTTTCTCTTCAGATATATGTTGGCTACACCTTCACATGTGCATTTTGACCACATGTATGTCCTATGAGTGTACCTCTCTTTTTATGACCTTTATGTGTCTATTCCACTTAGCAATATCAGAGTATTTGTGGAAGAGCGTGTCCCAATTTTATCGATTGAATTTTATTTTATTAGATCTGCTCTTGTTGCACATGGTAAGAGTAGTTATAGAAGAATAAGCCTCAGATTAATGGGGGATATGTTTTATTGACATTTTCTTTACTATGGAATTTTAGTAAATGCTTTTGTTCTTGTCTAATGTATCTCTTGGTTAACTAGTAAAGATGAATACATTGGTGGGGACCTATGAACTACACTTCTAGGAGGGTGAACCTGCAGAGATCTACCTTGAACTTGCAGTAGCTAATCCCAGTGTTGCTACTTCATTTACCATACCTTTTTAGTGACTGTCTTTGATTTGAGCAAATTGTGTCTTTTAGCTGACATAATTGATGCAATCAGTATGAGCTTGTAAGGTATAGTTTTAGGAGTCTTGATCCTTGGAATACTTTGAACCTGGGATCCCTCTCTGGTGGGGGAATGTATTGTCCAGTTTAGGGGTGTCTCCAGGGCACTATATCCTAGACTTTCTTTTCATTTTATTCACAGTAGAACAAGGTTGGGGAAAAGTAATTTCTCTCTCCTTCCCACCTTCTCCCTCCCACCTCCACCTAAGAGGTGATGACTTGCAGGATAAATACATGGCTATCGGAGAAATGTGCTTGCATGTAACCTTGAAGGGAAATTCAAGAATATGACTTCTCGAACCCCAACTTTCTGCACAGAGGAATGGGGGGAGGGAAGTCTGAATTCCTTAAAGATCATCATTCCAAAATAGTCATAATAATAATAGATAATATTTATATAGTGCTTACTATGTGCCAGGTATGGGAGATGGCCTATGGTATAGTTTCCTCAGTTGAAGACTAGAAAGTCTTTCCCCCTTTTTGTTAAGTTTCTATAGGCCATGTTAAATCTCAGTAACCCCTGGTAAGTTTCCATTTCTCAAAATCCACATCAGCCTGGGTGGTGCTATTGGAAAGTAGCTGTCCTGGTGAGTTGTTGAGATTGTAAGTCTGAGTACTCAGCCAGTGAGGATGTGGATAAGGAGGGGAGGTAGGGGACTTGCTTGGGGCTATAAAAATCTGCTTCTCATGACCAGCAAGCATACTTCCCCAGACTAGTGCTACTTGAGTACCTGGGGACTGTACCCTTTTTCTGCAAAAAAGAATAAAAAACCTTTTCTGTACTCGAACCCTGACTCCAGCATTATTTGGGTTGATCATCTGTCTCCCACACAGGTAATGTGCACAGTATTTTACAATTACTATTTCATTTGACCTTCACAAAATCTCTGGAAAATAATTGCTATTATTATCCTCATTTTACAGTTGAAGAAACTGAGGCAAAATGCTAAATGTCTTGCCCAGGATCACAGCTCTTAAGTGTTTGACGCCAAATGCCAACTCATGTCTTCCCAAAATCTAGCCTTTTTGTGGAAAAAAATTTGGCAGAATTACAAGATTGAGTTCCCGATTTAGAGTGTTTCAGGTCAGGATTTTCTAAAGAGAAAAAATTTCCTGATTCTTCTTGCTAAATGGAGAAGTACGAAGGCCATACATGCTGTTTGTGATTAGTGCTTTATTGAGACTACAAATGCACTAAGGATTCCAGGGAATCCAAAAACTGACACTCTAAGTGTCACAAAGAGTGACCACCCCACAGCACTGGACACAGGATTAGTCTCTCCTTGCATAGGCCTTAGCCACACTGACTTCTATGTGTGTCTACTCTTCTCTTACTGTTTATGGTAGGAGTACTTATCGATGAATAAGCCCTAGGTCAATGGGTGCTATATTTTATTGCTGCTTTCCTTCCTATGCAATTTCAGGAAATGCTTTTGTTTTCATCTAATTGTATCTCTTGGCTGACTAGTAAAGTGGGGACTTGTGAACTACACTTTGAAGAGGGTGAATTTACAGAAATCTACCTTGAATTTGAGGTCGTTATCACCTGGGGACCTACCTATGAGTTAGGGAGTAACTCCAGGAAACTTAACTATGATTCAATGATTTTGCTATTGTTCAGTTGGTTCAGTTGTGTTTGATGTTTCATGACCCCATTTGGGGTTTTCGTGGCAAAGATACTGGAATTATTTGCCATTTCTTTCTCCAGCTTATTTTACAGATGAGGAAACTGAGGCAAACAGGGTTAAGTGACTTGCCCAGGGTCACACAGCTAGTAAGTATCTGAGGCCAGATTTGAACTGAGGATGATGAGTCTTCCTGACTCCAGGCCTGGAGCTCTATCTACTGCACTAGCTACTGTATGATTTTGATGCTGATCCACTAATTTCTGTTCCCCAACCACTGTGAAAAACACTATGTTAAGTATAAAGGACAATAAAAGGCATCTTTTAAAATAGCTGGATTCTCAGACTGTTTCAAGTAGAGATTATTCATACTTTTTGTAAGTCAAGAGTCCTCCCTGGTATGAAAAATATTTGGGTGTAAGCTTATTCCACATATGAATGGTGTGATGGTGGCTGATGGAGCGCCTGTGTTTTCTTGGTGTTAATTATTAGGCCAAAATTAGCACAGGTAGTGGAGAATTGATCCATACTTTGTTGCATCTCAACGTCAGAGGCTGCATTGAGCATACACTCATCTCCAAACAGAAAATCATGCATCAACACTCCCTCTACTTTGGTCTTGGCTTGTAGCCTTTCCAAATTGAAGAACTTGCCATCAGTATGGTAGTCGATCTTGATGCTGTGTTCATCCTCATTGAAAGCATTTGTCAACATGGCTGAAAACATCATGCTAAAAAGCATGGGAGCAAGCACACAGCCCTGTTTTACTCCACTGGTGACTGGAAAGGCACGAGAGCATTGTCCACTATCCAAAACCCAGGCAAATATGCCATGATGAAATTGACGTACAATACTGATGAACTTCTCTGGACAACCAAATTTTGTCATAATTTTCCATAAGCCCTCACGACTAACAGTGTCTTGGTTAGATCTATAAACATTGTATACAGACCTCTGTTCTGCTCCTGGCATTTCTCCTGGAGTTGTTGGGCAGAAAACACCATATCAACTGTTCCTCGGCCCTTTCTGAAGCCACACTGGCTCTCAGTTATGTAACCATCTTCCAGGTAAAGGATCAGCCTATTAAGGAGGACTTCAGCAAGAATTTTGCCAGTGATGACTAGGAGAGAGATTCCCCTATGATTGTAACAGGACAATCTATTCCCTTTACCCTTATAGAAATAGACAATGGAGGCAACTTTGAACTCCTGGGGGATAACCTCCTGTTGCCATATACCCTGGAAAATTTCAGTCAGTTTTTGTATGAGCAATGGTCACCCTATCTTGAAAATCTCAGCTGGAATAGAATCAGCACCAGGTGCTTTGCCACATGAAAGGAGCCTAATGGCCCTCAAAACCTCTCCTTTAGTTGGAAGTTCAGCTAAGTAGGGATTGACTTCAACTTGAGGTAAATGGTCAATAGCCTCAACATTGACTGATGATTATCTGTTGAGAACACTATGGAAGTGTTCAGTCCATCTCTCTAGGATCATGTCTTTATCACTAATCAATATGGCTCCATCAGCAATGAGTAGTTGTGATGCACCATAGGTTTTTGGTCCATAAATAGCTTTCAGGGAATCATAAAAGCACTTTGGATTGTTACCATCAACATAAAAGTAACAATAAATAGTAATAATCCAAAGACTCAAAGGTAAGCACAGCACCAAGAGGAGGGCTTGAGAAAACACTATCAAGTGCTCTGGGAAGCCCTCACTTCTTCTAGATGTTTCCTTTCATTCCTCACCTACACTGGGGTCCATAGGTTCCATCACCTTGTTCTCATCTTCTGTGTTGGGGAGTGCACTACTGGAAATGAATGGTGGTATACACCAGACAACTTTGGAGTGATTACATGCTCTGGTGTGAAGATACACCAGACCACAAGGTGTCTAAGATTCTCATTTGTAGAGGATGATGAGTTATAGTGGTATCCTAGAGGTAAAATTCTAGCCATAATCATGCCCAGGGTGATTTGGTCAGGTCTAAAAGTCCCCCAAGAGAATCATCCCTGGTCTAAAGGATTCCTGGGATTACACTCAATTCCTCAGCTAAGGTCAGCTGGAACTTATTGCCACTCTGAGAACCTAACCACATGGAAGCAGTCCTCTGAAATGACCTATTGTTCTCAAAACCCTCTGAACCAGGTTTAGAATGGGAAACTGTATCCTAGAGGGAGCTTCAAGCCTTATTGAATCCTGCTTGTCCCAGAAAAAAATAATATGGACCTACCCCACTGACCTCTGAGGACAGGTGGCAAAAATATCCAAACCTGAAAATGTGTCAGGGGGATTGCCATCTTAACTGGCCAGTGACATTTAATATGGATAATGTGGTTCTCACTAAGTGAGGGGTGGGTAACCTGAAGTCTTGAGGTCACATGTGGTCTCTTGGACCTAGAAATCAGACTACCTAGTATTGTCTTATTTCTTTTTAATTAATTAGTTGTTTTTAATTAATTGTTTTTAAAGCATAAAAATCTGTCACCTCCCCCTATGTTTAGAGTCCTGGCCTGGTCTGGTGCTGGTTTGTTGATCTGTTGCTAAGCATTTCTTAACAAACTGATATACCCAAAAGATCAAACCCTTGTTTCCTCAGTAATTTCATGTTTTACCAGCCATATTGACTAAATCAAAGTCCTAATCAATTTTTTAGATGAAGACTTAATTAATGAAAAGAAGAAAGTTACATGATAATTTTATTATGTATTTAAAAGGAATAGCAAGCAATACATAATATATTTGCAGTTTCATGTAAAATCATCTTTTTTTCCCTATTCTACTATGTCATGGAAATGGTTGTTTTATTTCTTAAGTCGAGAATAAAGTAAACAAAAATTTTAGAAAATGAATAAAAACAACATGCACACAGACATATACATTCAAAATATATACAAACGAAAACAAATCACTTTAAGGAAAGGGATTGCTAATAACTGGGGGCACTAGGAGATAATATCTGAGCTAAATCTTTAATGGAAGTAGAGATGATAAGAGGCAGAGATGGATAGGGAGAACATTCTACACCTGGAGAATTGCTCATAGAATGTCACTGAGGCAGAAGATGGATTGTTATGTGCAAACAATAGCAAATAGGACAGTATGACTGGAATATAGAGTGCATGATGAGGAGTAATGTGAAATGTCTGAATAGATCAACTGGAATCAGATTATGAAGAGTTTTGAAAGCAACAGGGAACCATTACAACTTCTTCAGATGTAGAGTGATGTGGTCAGACCTAGGCACTACATAGCTTTAAGAATATTAATTTGGTAGCTGTGTCAAAGGAAGACACCAGAGACACAAAGGCCAATTAGGAAGCAATTTACTCTTCTCTAGATAAGGGCCTAAACTAGAGGGAATTTAGTTTCACTATCCACACAGGAAGAATGAAATGAATGAAGGATCTCTAATATCCTGACCACGATATACAGTCTTATGGACAAATTACAAAGTTTGTCCATCACTTAGGCAGACATTGCAAATGGAAACAAGTTGGACTTAGAACTTAACAGAAGGAGGAGAGTGGACCAGATTGATTTTTGGAAGCTTCAACATTCTTTTAACGATCCCAAGATTCTCCCCAAAACAAAGCCCCATTTTTTTTTAACACTAATATGTTTCAAGTTATAAATAGTTTCAAGCCATAGAAAACTACAGCTTCCAAAGAACTGAAGTTGAGAATCACCCAAAAGGAATTTTAAAGATTATACAGGAGAAACACAAAGATTGTAATTAAAGAAATACTTGACCATGACAGAAGTTGACCCTATCAAGTTGCTAAAGTGAAGAATAACTGATAGACTTTCATGCACTCCATACACTGTTTACCATGTGATCTCAGGAGAACATGAGGATAGTCCCTAATATGTTTAACAGATTCGATGTGGTGAATCTATGGGAAGCCATGAATGAGTTGCAGAGGATAGTCAGGCATAGATATATTATAATTTGTGTTGTTGATGGGAATGCCCATATGGATGAAATCAAAGATTCATTTGACCATTCTTTTGAAGTATACATTGTTGTTTTACATGGTATGGAGGCAATCTTATCATATCAACAGTATGACAGTGCAAGCCTGGCAGGTCCTACCAAGCTAGATATGGGCCCAGCAGGAATGGATTGTGTACCTATTATCTGAGGATCAACTTAGTAACTCATCACCAAAAGATATATCCTGACGGTGAATTATTGTGGTCACAATAACTCATGTAACCATCGATTAAGGTATGGAGTAGTTGTAGTCTCTATCAGTAAAAGGAGTGCTCACGTTGATAAAATTAGGATTTTTTAAAAAGATATTATCTTTCATAATATCATTACATTCATTTCATGGACTAATATGATTTAGAATTGGAAGGAACTTTAGAGATCATATAGCCCAATCCTTTCATTTTACAGATGAAAAAACCAAGGCCCAGAGAGATAAAATGATTTGTCCATCATTACATAGATTAATTGATAGCAGAGAGTACATTTAAACCTAGGTACTCTGACTCTATATCTGGTGACTTTATAGAATGGGAAATCCAAATGATGACAAAAACAATGGGTTTGATCTGGTACTTTAAGCAAATTAGTCTGAGACTAGGCTGAACTCAGTCTGTCACCTGTCCCATTGGGTCATGGTGCCTGCCTGATACTATGATTGGTACCCCTTATATTGGTCATGAAGACTGGTCCCTCCACCATTCTTCTTATGCTGTACTACTTCCTCAGTTATTTCTTTCTTTTTGACCTAATGTGATTCAAGCTTTTCTTGCCAAGACATTTGCTGACTTTCTGGAAGCTACAAGTTCTATGCAAACATCTCCCTTGTGACCTGTTGCCTCCTGTGAAAGAGCAGCATAGCTTTAAGTGATGAGTGAAGAAGAACAGACTCCAGAAGTCTGTTTTGATGAAATCATTAGTCCTCTAATCTTTTCAGATTGTGCTTCCCTGCAGAGTTGTCTCTAGTCTCTGGGGTCATTTAAAAAAAAAAATAGCTCTAACAACAAAACTATAAATAGCAGTCATACTATTCATGTTATTTCCTTGGAAATTCAACTAAGTGATACAGAGTTTTTAAAAACTTTATTTTAGACTCAAACACCAGAACACAAATATGGAATAGAGAAAAGAAACAAAAACAGATCATAAAATTAAATATTGGAAACCCATTTCCAATGAAAGTAGGTTTCCAGAACTAACAGCCCTCTTACCCCATCTAAATTCTCTGTATTGGTTCTTTATTTTGCAGCTTATCTGTATGATAGTTACTCTTTTTTTTTGGTTTCCAAGATTTTATTGGAATACTATTGTGCTATAAGAAATGATGAGCAGGATGAAAATGCACATGAACTAATACAAACTATACTCAACAGAACCAGAACATCATTCACAGTAACAGCAATACTGTAACAATTATCAGCCATGAAAGAGTAGCTGCTCTGATCTATAAAATAATCTATGACAATTCTAAAGGACTCATGATGCAAAATACTATACACTTGCAGAGAGAAAACTGATGAATTCACAGTGAATATTGAAACATTCTTTATTTACTTCCTTTATTTTTCTTGTGCTTTTTTCCCAACATGGATAATAAGGAAATATTTTTACCTGACTTCACGTATATATTGGTATCATATCACTTAACTTTTCAATGGGTGGGGGAAGGACTGACGGGAGAGATAATTTGGAACTAAAGTTTAAAAAAATGTAAGTATATAAATACAAATAAATGCTTAAAAAAGGGATCTAAAGATTTTAAAAGGTTTCCTTGACTGATTTCTCTGTTTGGCACTTAAAGTCCTTCTTATAAAGTAATTAACAATTTATTTATTTATTTTTCAGTGTTTAACGTTTTCTATTTTTATTTTTTTATTATTTTTTTATTTATTTTGTTTTAATGTTCTACAACCACTACCCTAAAACTTAGATTTTTTACGCCCCCCCCCCCATGCCTAGGCCCCACCACCCCCCTCCCTTCCCAAGACAGCATACAATTCTATATAGGATCTACATATACTTTCCTATTGATAGTTACTCTTTTAG
This sequence comes from Notamacropus eugenii, assembly GCF_028372415.1. NCBI lineage: Eukaryota > Metazoa > Chordata > Mammalia > Diprotodontia > Macropodidae > Notamacropus > Notamacropus eugenii. The sequence continues at coordinate 355,564,933 of NC_092876.1, forward strand.
CTGTTCTTGCATAGTTTTACTTTTTAAAGTCCTGTCATACTCAAGTCTGTGCCAACCATTCTTAGAAGCTATCTTAGAACCCAGACGTAGGTTTTACATTTTCTGTACGTAAAAGGTAAGCATTCTATCCTTATTTAGTCCCTTGTAATTGGTCATTGAAATGTGCCTTATATTTCTCTTGGCTCTTATGTGTCAGATCCTCTATTGAGTTCAGGGTTGTTTTTTTTTTTTAACAGAGTCCTGAAAGTCTGACAATTGATCAAATGTCCATTTTTTTCCCCATTCAAAATTGTTTAGCTTTTCTGGGCATGATATTTTTAACTGGAGGCTGAGTTTTTTTACTCCAATATATAGTGTTCCAAGACTTACAGTCTTTTAGTGTTGCCAACACTAGGTCTTGTGTGTGATTCTAATTGTGGTACCATCATACATAAATTGTTTTTTTCTTGTTGCTTATAAAATTTTGTCCTTGATCTGGGGGTTTCAGAATTTAACTATAATATTTCTGTTAGTTTTCTTTGTAGAATCTCTTTCAGGTTAATTCAGATGGTGATGGGTAGATTTTTTTTTTTTTTTAGTTTCTACTTTTCCCCTCTTGTTCTAATGTTTCAGGGCAATTTACTTTAATTATCTCTTCTATTATTGTATCAAGATTCTTTTTCTGATCAGAACCTTTAGGTAGTCTAAATATTCTTATGTTTTCTCTTCTTGATCTTTTCTCTAGATCCATTGCTTTTCTTATGAGATGTTTCACACTTCTATTTTTCCAGTCTTTATATTTTGCTTTCTTGTATTTTCTTTCTTATAACTTCACTGGCTTCCCCTTGCCCAATTCTGATTTTCAAGGAGTCATATTCTTCCTTAAGATTCTGGATTTCCTTTTCTAATTGATTGACTTTCTTGTCACAATCGTCTTATTTTTCTTGTATTATTCTTGGTTTTTTTTTTTTTAATTTTTCCTCAATCTCTCTTATTTTATTTTTAAATTTTTTTTAAGTTCTTCAATGAATACTTTTTGGGCAGGTGACTATTTGACATTATTCTTGGGGATAGAAGTATCCTTTTCTGAAGATGAATGTGAGAAAGGAATTTCATTGTTCTGCTTCCATAGCAAATTTTAAAGAAACTCCCATGTGGGAGCTGACCCACCAATATCTGCTTAACGACCAACCATCCAATGAGGGAGTTTGGACTATGTACTTTAGTTATGGACTCTGACCTGAAGGAAGGAAGCTTAAGAACTGAGGGGTTAACAAAAGGACATTTAAAGCAAGAGTCACCAGGATCAAAGTGTGCTTGCTTAATGAGCCATGTTAATGCTAACTGACACACTCCACATAAACTTATCCCTCCATTTTCTGAACATGGGCTCCATGATCTGGGAGAGGAAACATACATGTAATGAGAGTATCAGAAAGGCTGTAACCCTGAGGAGTCTGGACCAATCATGACTCTGAGGGGAGGTCTCACCACCCTGAGAATATTTGGGCCCGTTCTTGCTTCCGTACTGTGTGAATTTTCTTTGAAAACAGCACCACTGTCATCCTGGGACGTGTTTGCAGATGATTGTGCACTCAATGCAATCTCTGAAGCTGAGATGCAACAAAGTATGGATCAATTCTCTGCTGCCTGTGCTAATTTTGGCCTAATAATTAATACCAAGAAAACACAGGTGCTCCCTCAGCCACCACCACACCATCCATATGTGGAACCATCAATTACAACAAATGGAGAAGTTTTGAATGCTGTGGATAAGTTCACTTACCTTGGTAGTGTACTTTCCAGGAATGTACACATTGACAATGAGATTGATGCACACATTGCCAGAGCTAGCTCAGTGTTTGGGTGGCTCTGAAGAAAAGTTTGGGAGAGAAGAGGTATTGGACTGACTACCAAACTGAAGGTCTACAGAGTCATTGTGCTGACCTCATTGCTCTGTGCTTGTGAAACATGGACAATCTACCAGTGTCATGCCAGGAAACTGAATCGCTTCCATTTGAACTGTCTCAGTAAGATTCTGAGGATCACCTGGCAGGATAAGGTACCAGACACTGAAGTCCTTGCTTGAGCTGAACTGCCAAGTATTCAAACTATGCTTCAGAGAGCACAACTCCGATGGGTTGGTCATGGTGTTCAAATGCAAAATGTATGCTTGCCAAAAAGACTATTTTATGGAGAACTCACATGGGGCAGGTGATCACGTGCTGGCCAGAAGAAGCGATACAAGAACACTCTCAAGGTGTCTCTCAAGAGCTTTGGATTTGATTGTGCAACATGGGAGACACTGGCACACACTCAGCATGGTGTGCCCACATCAGAAAGGGTGTTGCGCTCTTTGAGCAAAGCAGAATTGAGAGGAGCACAAAGTAAACACAGGATGTCCAAATTTGGTACGTTCACCCCAAATATTCACATGGACTATCTGTGCCCAACCTGTGGTAGAGCATTCCAAGCTCATATTGGTCTGATCAGCCGTAGTCGGACACACTGAAGCTTCACTTCATGATGGTGATGTCATTTTGGCCCTCTTTGAAGACGAAGGACAAAACAACCAACCAAATAAATCAATTTCCTCTGCCCACTCTGTTTTTGAGTTCTTTTCATGAGAATGGCATGAACCTTGGTCTTCTCTATTCCCATAGTAGCTCTCTGTGATTGGATTCTTCCTCTCTTGCCAGTGCATTTTGTGGTTGTTGTTGTTGCTAATTTAGTTGTGATAATTCAGTTTTTATAATTATTTCTAGTCCTGGGGTATGGGGAATGGTGCCTCTGGCCTCTGATCCTCTTCAGTTCTCCCCTGTGACCTTGACCTCAAAACAAGATCTCCAACTTCCTGTGAGTGCCCGAAGTCATTGGAGTTCCTGCCCCACGGCTTTTGTCTCACCAGGCCTGTGTTCCTTCTCACCCCTGCTGCTCTTTGCAGCAGGGTCTTGAGTTCTTTGCCAGCAGAGCTTCTGTTGGACTTTCCCAGGTCAGACACCCAACTCCCCTCACTATGGGGGGGCCTGGGGAAGGGGAGGAAGTTAAAGTTCCTGCGGCTGGGGAGGAGGCAGCCTCCCAAACCAGACAGCCCATGGGCTTGCTACTTGCTGTTTAAGCAGAACCTAGCCAGGAAATATTTATCATCACAGGCATCAAAACTCAGTCTGGGATTTTTGTCTTAGGGTCTTTTCTGTTTGTCCCAAAAGGGGATTTCCGCCCCTTATTTGTTTTATTTTATCTCTTTGGTGAAGGAAAATTTTGAGAACTTTCATAGATTTTTTAAAAATAATTCCTTAGTTTTTGTTCCTTTTGATTATTCCTCCAGTTGAGGAAAGACCTGAATTCTCCCACAACCTGGTGCTTCTCATCTCATCTCTTGCCCCTAAGGTGCCTTTACTGAAGCAACAACTCAGCTGCAGAGTCTTTACTGTGTAATAATTCTCACATTACTTTTGGCACACCCCTAAATCCATCTCCAAACACACATACAGGCACACATTTCTCACTGGGGTGACCCTGATATCATTAGCAAGGAAACATGAAAAATTGTGCAGCCCAGTTAGCTGTCTTGACCGCTGGAGGAAAAACTATCCTGTCCATACATGTCAGGTACTGCAGGTAAGTGGGAAGAGGAGAAAGGAAAATGAAAGGGATTAATATGGTGCCTACTATGTGTTAGGCACTCTGCTAGGAGCTTTTGTCATTATCTTATTTGATCCTCACAAAAACCGTACAAGGTAGGTTCTTGTCATTATCTCTGTTTCACAGTTGAGGAAACTGAGGCAAATAGAGATTAAGTGATTTGCCCAGTGTTTGAGGCTAGATATGGCTCAGGTATTCCTGACTCCAGATCCAACACTGTAACCATGGTGCCACTCAGATGTTTACAGAAAGAGCACTAGACTTGTGCTCAAGAGAACTTTTAACTGGCCCAACCACACACTAGTTTTGAACCTTGAGTAACCTCAAGGTTACTCAGTTTCATCATCTGTAAAATGAGAGGATTTAGAACAGGTGATCTCCAAAGTGATTCCAAGGTCTCTTAGCACTCTGAGTTACAATTATTTAACAAGGAGTCATTTACAGAGCAACACAAAAGCGCCCATGTAAAGGGATAATCTTAGAGATTCACAAAGTTGGTCACCTTAGATATAGGCAGAACAACTGCATCAGCAAGCACCCCAACATACACAGGGAGGCCTGCTGTCACAGGTTCTTTGATCTGTTTCTCTAAAAGGAAAGGCAACCTTTGAAGGGTTAACAATCACTTTAATCAAGCACAGGTATCATTCAGTTAGTTTAGGGGAAAAAGTCAGCACCCTGAACTTCAGAGAAAATGTAGAGAAAACAAAGATCAATAGACAAAGCTTCCTCTATCTGACCATAATCAATGCACATATCACAAATCAACAGACGTGTCCAACTGTCTGACCATAATTACCAGAGAGGGAAGCACCAGAATCTGGATCTTCAAAGAGAGGTATATAAAAGAAGTATTAAATTTAATCTAATTGTGCACAGTTAGAAGTTATAGGACTGCATATTTCAACTTGGTGTGAAAGAACTTTATAACAATTGGAATCTTCTAAAAATGTAATGAGATGACGTGGGAGAAGTGGAATTTCTCAGTAATGGGATTGCTTAGTCTGATGCTGGATAACCACTTGCCAAGTATGTTGTAATGGTAATTTATGCTTCATGGGTGGACTAAATAACTCTCTTTCAGACAGAGGACTTTATGTATGTATGATTCTAGGAGTGCATTCGGTGTGGAAGAAATAAGGACACTCAAAGTTGCCTGGTAATCTTGAGTTGAAAATAAAGGATTATTTCTCTAAAAGAAAACCTCACTTAGCACTAAACAAACGTCAAGGGAGGAACTGTGTGATGAGAAGGAAGGGAGAGTTAGGAAGGATAGGAGAGCCCACAGCCTACCCAAGAACAGATTGACAATGATCCTGGGATTCTATGAGTTGTGTCAGCATCCCAAGAGAAGGTGGAGAGTGGAAGACCAAGAGTGAGAATGAGGGAGGAAGACAGATAAATAGAGACAGAAAGAGGCAGAGAAAAAGAGAGAGAACAATATAGAGAAAATGAATGAGAACCTGTAAGACAGCAAGAGGGAGAGAAAGACAGAGAGACAGAGAGAGGAGACATAGAGACAGAGAGAGACAGAGAGAGAGAGACAGAGAGAGGAGACAGAGACAGAAAGAGACAGAGAGACAGAGACAGAGAGACAGAGAGAAAAGACACAGAGACAGATAGAGACAGAGACAGAGAAAAAGAGAGAGCAAGACAGAGAAAATGAATGAGAGCCTGTAAGAGAGCGAGAGAGAGCGAGAGAGAGAGAGAGAGAGAGAGAGATACAGAGACAGAGACAGGGAATGTGTAGTTGTGTTAGTGTTTGTGGGTGCCCTGTTTGTGGGTGCCCTGTTGGAATGAATACACTCTTTCTCTTGGAATCTCCCAGCTCTGGGAAGAGGAGTATCCTTTGTAAAGTACTTTCAGTGGAAGATGACTATGTCCTTTTATTCCACTGCAGCATCCATAATCATGGCAGAGAACATAAATGCAAATTGTTTCTGCATACAATTGAGGCTCTGTGTGTTTGGGGTAACAAAGCTACTGTGTATGAAGGCTTAGTCGTACACCCCCAGCATCCTCAATGTATAAAATGGTCTCTGAGATCCTGTCTAGCTCTAGACTTTTATCTATGAGGCTATGGTTACTTTACAGACCAGGAAACAGGCCCCAAAAGAAAATGGCTTCAAAAGTTCAAGATCATTCAGATAAAAGCAGGAAAAGGCAGATGACACAACTTTTCTCTTCGGAAATGGAGCAGCAGAAACATGTGCCAGATGTGTATACATCCAGACTTCGTGAAAAGAGAAACAGACTCAGTTAAGAGAATTATTTTCTTGTTCTGGCTCCACCACTAGTTTATTATGGGACTTTGGACATGCCATTTAACTTGTTTTTGCATTAATTTGTTCATCTGTAAAATGGGGATAGAAATCACTCTATGTGTCTCACAGGGCTGTTGTAAGAATTAAATGAAGTAATTCCAGCACAAATATTTGGAAGATATGATATGACCAAAATAATCATTTGTATTGAATAATAGTGGGCAGCTAGGTGGTGCAGTGGCTAGAGTGCCTGGATTGGAGTTAGGAAGACCTGAATTCAAATATGGACTTCAGACACTTACTAGCTGCGCAATCCCAGGGAAGCCACAATCCTGTTGGCTTCAATTTCTTCATCTATAAAACGAACTGGAGAAGTAAATGGCAAACCACTCTAGGATCTCTGCCAAAAAAAAACAAAAACCCAGATGAGTTCACAAAGAGTTGGGACATGATTGAAACTACTGAACTACAGCCCTGGATCACAGAGCCAAAGATGAAGTTCCAAAAGAAATTCTGGTTGGGAGTTCCAGAGAGAGCTAGATAAGGATTTAATTAGTCTAGTGATGATTAGATCAGCACAGTGGGATAAACAACTGCCTGTGAAATGAAGAGGGTGGAACAGATGATTTCCATGCTTCTTTCTTACTCCATCAATGTATGATTCTTCTTCTCATGAAAGCAGCTGCATTTGAAAAAGCAAATCCTGGGAACAGGTTTTGACTTGAAGAGATGAGCTTAATGGTGGAGATCTGGGGCTCTGTGACAGACGTGTGGAGAATAAAGTATCCTTCTAATTAAAACAAGAAGTCAGAGGCTTTTTATTTTTTCAGAATTGCCCACTATGTAGCAAATAACAAAACCCAGAACTGAAAAAATTTGGAAAGAAGTTTATTATGTCTTCTGAAAGAAGGGTAGGGGGTAAAAAGGGAGGAACCAGCTCCTCCCTGCCCTGAGTGTCTGTAAGTTACACATAACATAAAATTCACAAAAAGGAACAAATAAACAGGTAACTAGCCATCACAGAGGCAGTCTCCAGATGAGATACAAGTATGAGTGGCTTAAGGTGTATAATGGGAGGAAACCCCTCATGTTTCAGTCTTTGAATCTAACTGGGCTTTTAGTCATCATACCCTAGGTCATCTGGTCTCTAAACAACAGATCTAGTTTCTCAACCATGCAGAGTCAGATTAAAATACAATAAAGTTTTCCCACACCTGCCAAATCTAGCTGCCTCCTACTCTGCCTCTGTTAGATCCATCTTCTCCTCTACATTTGGTTCCGACTTCTGAAGGAGTGTCCAACTGGAAAAAGGATAGCGCAACATCATATCTATTGAGTTTATTTTCTTCCCCATCCCCATTCCCCCAAGAAGCATTTTGACTAATAAGAAATGGGGCTTGACAGGACAAGCATCTGGCACCAACTGTGGTAGAGAACTGGATATATGTCTAAAAAAATCTACACATTCCAAGAAGCAAAATTATTTTGTTTTAGATAGCATATAGCATTATTATGATAAATAATTTCCTTAATACAGCCCATCTATGGCTTCTAGCATTAGAGAACTATTTGAGGCTTAACAGTGAGAAAGATTAATCTTAATAACTGTATAATTTTATTAACATTAAAATATCATATTCCTTTCTTTCTCCTCTGCCCACCACATGCACCCACCCATGCCTTTCAGTCTAGATTTAGAGAGACCTCTCTTTCTAGAAAAGGAATATGATCACATTCTTGTCTAAGGCTTGGGCTGGTCCTTTTTGTTTACTCTGTAAAAAGAAAAGTTTACTGTGTAAGCAGAAATCAACCAGAGCTAGTCTCCTTCACCAAAAGTGGTTCTTGTGTCCTTGTTCCTTTCATTAAAAGTCATATGCCTAAGAGCCAGTGTGGCTTCACGCTGAGGAACAGTCAGTATGCTGTTTGCTGCCCAGCAAACTCCACGAGAAATGCCAGGGGCAGAACAGAGGTCTTTATACAACGTTTGTAGATCTGAACAAGGCCTTTGACACTGTTAGACATGAAGGCTTATGGAAAATTATGACAAAATTTGCTTGCCCAGAGAAGTTCATCAGTACTGTGCATCAGTTTCATGATGGCATGTTTGCTCGGGTTCTAGATAATGGACAATGCTCTTGTGCCTTCCCAGTCACCAATGGAGTGAAACAGGGCTGTGTGCTTGCTCCCATGATTTTTAGCATGATGTTTTCAGTCATGTTGACAAATGCTTTCCATGAGGATGAACACGGCATCAAGGTCAAGTTCTTCAATTTGAAAAGGCTACAAGCCAAGACCAAAGCGGAGGGAGTGTTGGTGCATGATTTTCTGTTTGCAGATGATTGTGCACTCAATGCAGTCTCTGAAGCTGAGATGCAACAAAGTATGGATCAATTCTCTGCTGCCTGTGCTAATTTTGGCCTGATAATTAACATCAAGAAAACACAGGTGCTCTATCAGCCACTACCACACCATCCATATGTGCAACCATTGATTACAACAAATGGAGAAATTTTGAATGCTGTGGATAACTTCATTTACCTTGGTAGTATACTTTCCAGGGATGTTCACATTGACAATGAGGTTGATGCACACATCGCCCAAGCTAGTTCAGTTTTGGGGAGGCTCTGAAGAAAAGTTTGGTAGAGAAGAGCTATTAGATTGACTACTAAACTGAAGGTCTACAGAGCTGCAGTGTTAACCTCACTGTTGTATGCCTGTGAAACATGGACAGTCTACCAGCACGATGCCAGCAAACTGAATTGCTTCCATTTGAACTACCTTAGGGAGATTCTGGGGATCACCTGGTAGGATAAGGTACCAGACCCTGAAGTCCTTGCTCAAGCTGAACTACCAAGCATTCAAGCTATGCTTCAGAGAGCACAACACTGATGGGCTGACCAAGTTGTTTGAATGCAAAATGTACACTTGCCAAAAAGACTATTTTATGGAGAACTCACATAGGGTAGGTGATCACATGGTGGCCAAAAGAAGCGATACAAGGACACTCTCATGGTCTCTCTCAAGAATTTTGGATTTGATTGTGCAACATGGGAGACACTGGCATAGGACCACTCAGCATGATATGCTCACATCAGAAAGGGTGCTGTGCTCTATGAGCAAAGCAGAATTGAGACAGCACAAAATAAATGTAGAATGTGCAAATTTGGAGTATCCACCCCCAAAATTCATATGGACTATCTGTGCCTAGCCTGTGGTAGAACATTCTGAGCTTGTATTGGTCTGATCAGTCACAGTTGGACACACTGGAACTTCACTTTATCATGGTGATATCATTTTGGTCCTCCTCAAAAATGAAGAACAACAACCAACCACCAAAATTTTAGGGCAACCTGGCTCACCAAAGGGTAAACTTAACCAGGTAGATCCTGATCCCGATGGATCCCCTTGCTCAGACTACCGCTATAGGATGCCAAATCTCATGATTAATCCACATTCTCAGCTTTCACTCCTTCTGCACAACAGGAGGAGTTAAGAACTCTTAGCCCACCTCCTCATTAAATGTTACCTAATCAGAATGGCAGCTAGGTAGTGTAGTAGAGAGAGTGCTTAGACTGGAGTCAGAAGACCTGAGTTCAAATCCAGTCTCCGACACTTACTTAGCTATAAGGCCCTGAATAAATCACTTAATCCTATTTGCCTCAGCTTCTTCATCTACAAAATGAGCTAGAGCAGGAAATAGTAAACCACTCCAGTATCTTTGCCAAGAAAACCTCAAAAAGGGGATTGAATGTGACTGAAAAACAATCAGGGTTGTCTTTTGCTAATTGGGGAAGGTCTCTGTCAGAAGGAAGACACCAGATTTAAAGTAACTCAGAGACTCCCTTTTCATCTTTGACTACCAAGACAGATCATTGACCTCACTTATTGATTTTTTGCTGGTCTAATTAAAAAAATATGTATATAGTGTGTGTTTATAAATATATATATGTATATTACATATAATTTCATACTCAGAACTCTGTCTCTTGTAATTTCATACACTGCAAGAGATTGTTATTTGCCCAAGGTCATATAGCTAGTAAAGATAAGAGGTGCACCTGAATCCAAGTCGAGCACTCTTATCACAAAGACCTTAGCAAACCTTTTTTTTCCTGTCTGCCACTCTGCTGGGGGAGTTTGACTACTTGGAGAAAAAAGAATGGTCCTGTGAAGAACACATGTGCAATCACAAAATAATCTGAATTGAATGTGAAATTATAATGACCAAGCATAGCCCCAAATAATTATCCAATATTGTTTTAGATTCTTTAAAATAACTGGACAGTGTAAAATACCTGAGAGTACACCTGCTAAAATAGACCCAGGAACTATATGAACATAAACACAAAATATTTTCCATACAAATGAAGTCAGATCTAAATAGGTGAAGTAATATTTATTGTTCATGAGTAGATAAAGTCAATATAATAAAAAAGAGAATTTCATCTATTTATTTAATGGCATCCTAATTAAATAACTAATAAACATCTGGCTGAGCTAGAAAAATTATAACAAAGTTTATTTGGAAGAACAGAAGTTCAGGAACTTCAAAGAAACAAGGACAAAAGATGTAAATGAAGCATTTAAAGTGGTATAGACCAACTAGGTGAGAGTAAGATGAGAGTACTAGCTGTTAGAGACACTCTTTACACTGAGAAGGTATCAAGGATAATTTATTACAGGAGAGTTCAGAGGAATTAAACATCTTTGGTCAAAAACAGGCTCTATCCCTCCCTTCCATTCCCCCCACTTAGGAAGGAAGAGCACTAAATACAGAACAAATATGAGTATATACCATTAGTTCAAGACAGATCATCCCACCAGAAGATGGATTGGTCCATTCTCCAGTAGGTCACCATCTTCTCCATATGCCCATTAGGTAACTACCTTTGGTATGATCTCCCCTCCAAAACACACTTGAATATAGGACCCAAGACCAGAAGATGGAGGGATAATTTTATGTGGAGTGTGTCTGCTTATATGCATGAGGTTCATTAAGCAAGCACAGTGAAGAAAAGCCTTATCCAGGTAACTCTAGGTCATTTTCTTGGCTAGTTCCAGCTAGCTGTCGATCTGGTCCCTTTATCAAAACTTTGTAATTTTCTGAAGGTCACTGTCTGTCTCCCAATTGGCTGAGTCCACCTGCAGTTTGCTGGCCTTCTTATATTCAGCCTTATTCTCAATGACTTCCTCAACTAATAATAACTTCTGTGGAAACTTGACTTTTGTTGTCTCTCACATGTTGAACACAAAAAAGATAATTTTGATTTATATAAAATCAGAATTTCCTAGTATAAATATAGGCTAAGCAGTCAAGAATAGAAAGAATGCCAAAAACTGAGAAAACACTTTCATAGACCAACTCTCAGACAGGATGTGATAGGGTTGGAAGATTGCTGTGGTGCAGAAAATGATGAGCTGGTTGACTTAGAAAAACATGAATAGACTTGGACTTATGAAGGAAGGTGCGATCACCTTCAGAGAAACAGATGACAAGTGCAAATAAGCATGGTACAGTCTTACATATATATGTATGAGTATATATGTGTGTGTGTGTATGTCTGTATGTATGTTTATCCATATCTATGTGTATATACTATGTAATATATATGTACACACACACACACACACACACACACACTTAATTATAGCCTTCTCTAGGGTAGAGTGGGGGGAGGGAAAGGGAAAAATAAGATAAAAAGTGCACAGCAGAAAACAAAAGAAAACTTACAAAGAAAAGCTGGGCAGCTGTGAAAACAATGTAAAGTATTTACTATATAAGTTTTTTTGTAATGGGAATGTATTGTTTTATATGAATCCCCTCATGTTCTGTTGTGTAGAAGGTAATGCTTTTTTTCCTTTTCTCATTCTCTATTTAAGTTTATGATAAATAATTATTTAAAAAATGAAAAGATTAAAAAAATGATAACAGGAACCTCTAGGGGTTCTCCAGATTGTTGATCCATTTCTTTTCTCCTTTTATGTTCTCTGTGGTCCCAGGTTCTTCTTTTGCTTCTAAGTCACATAGGCTAGAGAATGCCTTAGGAGGCACTCTATTTTGTTTTATGATGCTGTAACAAAGGACAGAATTGATAAATGGTCAAAGGATATGAACAAGCAGTTTTCTGAAGAAGAAATCAAACCATTTATAGTCATATAAAAAAACAATCTAAATCATTTTTGATTAGAGAAATGCAAATTAAAACAACATTGAGAAATTATTTTACACAAACTAGATTGGCTAAAATAAGTGAAAGGAAAAGACAAATGTTGGAGAGGATGTGGAAAAATTGAGAAACTAATTCATTGTTGGTGGAATTATGAACTCATCCAGACTTTTTGGAGAGCAATATGAAATTATGCCCAAAGAGTTATTAAACTACCTGTACCCTTTAACCTAGCGATACCACTACTAGGTATGTTCCCAAACATGATTAGGGAAAAAGGAAAAGAATCGATATGTTCTAAAAATGTTTGTAGAAGCCCTCTTTGAGGTGGCAAAGTACTGGACATTGTAGGGATGCCCATCAACTGGGGAATGGCTGAACAAGTTGTGGTATATGATTGTGATTGAATACTGCTGTGCTATGAGAAATGATAAGTTCAATATTAGAAAAATTTGCCCAAAATAATGAAGAGTGAAATGAGCAGAATCAAGAGAACACTGTATTTTATGACAACAATATTGTTTTAAGAATGACTTTGAGTGAATAACTTGTTTTGGATATTGTAAATACCTAAATTAACTATAAAAGATGTATGAAGAAAGACACTATCTGCATCAGAGAAAGAAATGATAGAAGGAAGCTATAATAATCTTACATGTGTGTACTTAATCATGTCTGATGGTAGCCAACTCTAGGGTAAGGGGAGTACAGGGGTGAAAAAAGGGAAAAAATACATGATCATTTTGTTGTATATTTGAAAGGAATACCAAGTTGTGCATAGCAGATTTGCAGTCTCATGTGCAATCTTCTTTTTATTGTACTGTGTTATGGAAATGATTGTTTTATTCCATAAACTTAAAATAACTTTTTTTTAAAAAAGGGCAGAAAAAGCCTCAAAGTTCAAGCTTTTACATTCCCTATCCCAGGTAAAATGAGAGCTTCAGGCATATGCAAGCATAGCTGCCCGGCCAAGGGTGCAGAGGGAGACACATTTGGCAGGATCTGCTGTAGAGGAGGGCTAAGAATCTTCCAGCACACGCAATCCTGACAGATGTTGGTGTGTATAGCTTAGAACCCATCACAAATTCCAGCGCATTCCAACTTTTTGTTGTTGTTGAAACTTTAATATTTGTTGCCAAAATCAAAACGAAAACTCTTTCTAATGATCAAATTGAGAAAAGTGAGCAAATTCCTGTGCCCAAGATGGAAGGACAGGGGAAGAGAGGGGGACTTCATAAATTTCAGGAAAATAGCAACAAAAACAGTTTGTTAAATACCTATGATGAACAGCAATTCTGTAAAACTCAAATACAAAATGATTCCTATGGGCCACATATTAACCTAGAAAACCACAAACTAACATTATTAAGGTTGTACTGTATTTTTATTTATTTTGTTAAACATTCCCCAATTATGCTTTAATCTGGTTCAGCTGAGCACTCAGAAGTTTTACTTGTGCTTAAAATCCTTGACATCTTTGATATACACTGAGTAAAGCACTGAGAAAATTACAAAGGTTAAGTAATCAATCCCCTGCACCACCTAGAATACTGTTATGAAGGTAACATACCAAGACAGATAGTTAGAAGGCATAATATTACATGGCACAGGGGAAAAAATACTGACTCTGGACTCAGAGGACCTAGATATAAGTCTTAGCTGTGATGTTTACTACTTATGTGACCTTGGGTAAATCACAACCTTCCTATGCCTCAGTTTTCTCATCTGTAAAATGTGGGAGTTTGACTGGATGACTTCTGAGGCCCTTTCTAGCTCTAGCTCCATGACCCTATGATCTTAAGGGCATTAATGAATCACAAAGGCTAAGGGAAGAAGTTCTTACCAACTAGAGGGAATAGGGAAGGCTTTTTAGAGAAAGTGATATTTGAATTGGGCCTTAAAGTGCGTGTGTGTGTGTGTTCATCTTTCATTGCAGAAGAAGACCACGCCATCAGAGAAATAATGACATGACTTGCACTCGACTTTGTTTTGAGTGAGGGAGGGCTGTGCAGGTCACCAGCCTCACTTCTCCTCCAGAGCCATCTGGATCCAGTGACCACATATTCATCAGGATGACTGGAGATGACCCAGGATGAATCTTATGGCCTTAAAGTATGGGCAGGATAAAGATAACATCATAAACAAATGAGAGAAACAAGGAAGAAATTACTTGTCAGAACCAACGGATAAGAGAAGAGCTTACGCCCAAAGGATGGACAAGATCACAGAAGATAAAAATGGGCAAATTGAATCTACATCTTTAATATTTTCTCCATTATTTTTTGAATTCTAACCAGGGGTGGGGTAGCTGTGGCCTTGAGGCCACCTGTGGCTCTTTAGATCTTCAAGGGCAGCCCTTTGACTGAATCCAAATTTCACAGAACAAATCTCCCTTAATAAAAGAATTTGTTCTGTAAAAATTTGGCCTCAGTCAAAAGGCTGCACCCAACAGGTTCCTCACCCTGGAAATAAATCATCAAATCAAGCCCTGATTTGCAGTATTTGCTGATTTCTGAGGAGTAAATGCTCACACTGACAATTTTACAATCAGCTTTTGCTAGGTGGTTTGACCTGGTTCTAGCATAACCCTGGACAACCTCCAAGATGCCTGCCCTTATAAAAGGCCGGCTATTTTACCATTCAGGCAGCAATCATTAAAGACAGTTTATAGGGAAGAACTCTTTTTGAAAAGATTTATTTTTTTTCTAGTTTCAACCTTTTCTTTACTTCAGAGGCCAGAGTTTTGGCCCCTATTCTCTTTGGTTTTCTTTTTTCAAATATTTATTAATTTATTTTTAGTTTTCAACAAACACTTCCACAAGATTTTGAGCTCCAAATTTTCTCCCCATCTCTCCTCTCCCCCCACCCCAATACAGTGTACATTCTGATTACCCCTTCCCCAATTTCCAAGTTTCACATAAAAACAATTTTTAACATTTGTTTTTAAAACTTTGAGTTCCAATTTCTTTCCCTTCCTCTCTCCCCACCCACCTTCACTGAGAAGGCAAACAGTTAGATATAGGTTATACATGTGTAGTCATGGACTTCCATAACAGTCATGCTGTGAAAGATTATATTTCCCTTCATCCTATCCTGTCTCCCATTTATCCTATTTTCTTTTGACCCTATCCCTTCTCAGAAGTGTTTACTTCTAATTACCCAGTCCTCCCATTTTCCTTTCCTAGTATGATTCACCCCAACCCCTCTTATTCCCTTCCACCTTACTTTCCTTAAAATCCTGTAAGATGGATTTTCATACCAAATTGAGTGTGCATGTTATTTCCTCCTTAAGTCAAAATTCTCTCTTTCCCTCTCACTTTCCCCCTCTTTCCCTCCATTGAAAAAGTCTCAAGAGTTGCAAATACTATCTTTTCATATAGGAATGTAAACTGTTCAACACTAGGGAAGTGCCTTATGATGTCTCTTTCTTGTTAACCTTTTCATGCTTCTCTTGCTTCTTGTGTTTGAAACTCATATTTTCTATTCAGCTCTTGTTTTTTCATCAAAAATGCTTGAAAGTCCCCTATTTTATTGAATGACCAATTTTTCTACTCAAGTATTATACTATTTTTCTGGGTAGGTGACTCTTGGTTTTATTCCTAGCTCCTTTAACTTCGGGAATATAATATTCCAGGCCCTCTGATTCCCTTAATGTAGAGGCTGCTAGAACCACTACAGTAATAGGGAAGGTAGGGGGGAGGGTTTGGGGAAAATATAATGACTTCTTTCTTGAACATATTGAATTAAAGATATCTACTGGAATCCATTTCAAGACATCTGCTAGGCCACTGGAGATGTGAGATTGGAGTTTGGCAGAGAGTTTGGGACAGGAAAGATAGACTTGAGAGTCATCAGCATAAAGATGGTAATCAAATTCATAGAAACCAATGAGATTATCAAGGGAAGTAGTTTTAGAGGGAGAAGAGAAGAGGGCCCAGGATAGAACTGTGAGGGACTCCTATGGTTAGAGGGTACATTTTGGAGCAAGGGCCAGCAAATAAGACAGAGAAGAAGTATTCAGAGATGGAGGAGGAAAGCCAAGTGAGAGTGATATCCTAAAAACCCCAGAAAGAAGAGAATATCAAGGCAGAGAGAGTGATCAATAGTGTCAAAGGTTGCAGAAGGCACAAGAAGAATGGGGATTGAGAAAAGGCCATTGAACTTGACAAGTAACTTTGAGCAGAGCAGTTCTGGTGGAAAGATACAGTCAGAATACAGAATTTAGAGAATTAAGAAGAGAATAACAGGAGAGAGAGCTGGAGGCATCTGTTGTAGATGTTCTTTTTGAGAAGTTCAGTTACAGAGGACAGAAAAGATATAGGATGATGGCTAGCATGGATGGAAGGGTCAAGTGAGGAATTTTTCAGAAAAGAAGAGACATGGACATGTTTTTAGGTAGTAGGAAGTGAACCAGTTGAAGAGAGTGAATTAAGTGGGGATGACAGAAAGAGGACAATAGAGTTGAATTGGCTCACCAAGGAGTCAAGATGGGGAGAGGAGGAGAGTGGCTAGTCCTAGGCAGATGGCCTAAGAGAGAATTGAGGGATCAAAGGTTTAGAGTTCATGATAAAGAAAAAGAATGGGTTATATGGTGGAAGAGAGAAGGAGAGGTAAAAAAAAAAATCAGTCGTTTCTGGTTGGATAACATGATTTTGGAATTCTTGAACATGGAAGAGGAACATTTATGGACAAGTTTGAGGGTATGACCTTCTTGGTGTGGGGTGGAAGAGTACCTCAAGTGAGGAGAAGTTTGAGGAAGTGAGTGGTTAGGGTATTTGAGAGAATCAATATGTATGTAGGAGACTTGGGTCTCCTAGTGTAAGGGCAGGAGCTGGGGAGGAGAGAAAAAAAATGTTAACTCGAGGAAGGAAGGGGAGTGATGGAAGGGGGGTGTAGGTAGACAACTGCTACTAGGATTTTGATGGGATAAAAGATATGAATAGCATGAATCTCAGAGGAAGAGAGGCTACTGAATGAAGAAGGAAAAGAGAGAACCTTTAAGTGGTGATAAGGAGCAAGGATTTATTCCCACTTCCTCTCCTCAGCCACAGAAGAGAATGAGTGAAGATGCTGCCACTAGTGGGAAGGATGGTCAGCGAGGTTGTTTTGGGGAATCCAGGTTTCAGTAAGAGTTAGTAGATAGAAGGATCAGAAGAGGAATAGACTTAAGATTAAGGGAAATATGTTGCCTATGGAATAGGCATACCAGAGGACAGAATGGAAGGACTAGGTGGAGTTAGGATGAAAGTTTGGCCTGGGAGGATTGAAAGGGATGGAAATGAGGAACTGGGTAAAAAGGGGTGTGAAATGGGGTTTATATAATGATCTATAGGTGTTCAGAGTCACTGGGATGTGAAGAATATCATCACATGTGGGAATTTTCATTGAGTGGAGGATGGCATTTTTCTGAGATGAGAGGCCTGAAGTCAAAAGGATGGCTGCTGCTCATTGCATTGGAGATTCTCTACATTCCAGTTGAGAGATGGGGCTGGCAGTAGGAGGTGAAAGATGCCTTGGGATGGCTGGTACAGACAGAAGTAGCTGCTTTGGGGCTGAGGGAAAATAGTTAGCCTGGCCCCAAGTCATATTTTTTCTAGGGAACATGCTATACTCAACAGGAGATGAAAGTCTCAAGGTACGAGCACACCCACAGTCTGCAGCCTTCTTACCTGAGGAGGTGGGTTAACTGAGGCAGCATCAGAAAGTAGTAAACTCCCTGGACATATGTAAGATGGTAAGCCTGGACCTCAGGAGCCTTTTCTCAGTGGACAGGCTATGCTGAACCAGAGATAGAAGGCTCAGGGCACTAGTACACCCATGATTTTAAGGTCCAGTATGGAAATTCCCTTCAATAGATGGTTAACCAACTTAAATTACAATTCCTTTATAGTCATAGAGTTGCCTGGGACACTAAGAGGGTAAATATCTTGCCTGTGGTCATAGAGGTAGTATGTGTCCAAGTGTCTTAAAATTCTGTCCTGTTCTGGTCTCCCTGATCAACCCTTTCCCCCCTCCCCTAATTAGTATAGTAAGTTTATAAGTAGCCATTGTAAAGTAATAATAGGAGGAAATAAGATTGAAAAACGGAACCTAGAAACCACTCGTGATTAATGTGATCTGAAAACTTGGGTCATAAATTCAACTAAATATTTCCTGCTTCTTTAACACCAGACACATAAACCCAACGTCCCCACTTTTGATTGTATTTCCAGTTTGTTTTGTCAAAATCAACAGTTCCAACCAGACAAGCATGATTTCAGTTTAGAATTTTGTTCACTTTGTATCTAGTTTTGCCTCATAAACCCTGTTTAGGACATTCCATAGACAACATCCCTGCTCTCCTCCCAAAGGAAATTGATTCTTTCTCTTTAAAATGTAAGAACTGTGGGATGATACGATATCCTGAAGTAAAATCAGATCTGCAAAGAAGTAAATCATATAACAAACTAATTACCTCTTCTGAAACCAGGTAATCAGGATTAGTCATCATTAGTTTTATTTGAAAACAGCCTCTGAGATGGCTATTTTTGGAATCTATTATTGGCTAGTATTCAGTTCAATTCAATTCCATCCATATTTTTAAGCACTCACCATGTTCAAGGCATTATCCACAGTAAATTTCCAAGCTGTGATTTTTTTTTTAAGTACAAAAGCTGTAACTGCTTTAAAAAAGAAAATAAAAACCAACCAAACCAAACTGAAACCAAAATCCAAATTAAAGTCTTTTTTTTTTAAAAAAACTGAGTTTATTTTGCCTACAAAATTTGTTTTCTTTGAGGAAACAGGAAATTATTTTCACAAAGGCAAGGAAATCTGTTTCTGGCATCATGAGATGAGTTTAAGACACAAGATCAGTTTAACTGAGATTGTTTATGCAGCCATGTAGTCAGAGCTTTGGCTGAGTCATAACAACAGTGAGGAGATATCCTCATTTGGAGATATCTGGA